>NC_134360.1:67836637-67999137 GCF_048569485.1 Anomaloglossus baeobatrachus
TGCTCACGTGCACAGGACAGTGTTCTGTTCTCGTCCTCCGACTCCATTCTTCAGAACGGCCCCACCTCTCCACCGAGCAGATGCCCTGCTGCAGGCGGTGGACGCTCTAAGAGCAGAAGGAGTGGTGATCCCTGTCCCCCCTCAGGAACGAGGGCGAGGGTTTGTACTCCAATCTCTTTGTGGCTCCAAAAATGGACGGTTCCTTCCGTCCTGTTCTGGTTCTGAAACTGCTCAACGAGCATGCGAACGCCAGGCGGTTCCGGATGGGATCCCTCCGATCCGTCATTGCCTCAATGTCTCGAGGAGACTTCCTTGCCTCAACAGACATCAAAGATGCCTATCTCCACGTGCCAATTGCTACGGAGCACCAACGTTTTCTACGTTTTGTGATAGGAGACGAACATCTTCTGTTCGTAGCTCTGCCATTCAGTCTGGGACAGCCCCACGGGTGGGCACCAAGGTCATGGCAGCAGTGGTAGCAGTCTTGCACTCTCACGGACACCCGGTGATTCCGTACTTGGACGATCTATTCGTCAAAGCAACCTCCCTCGAGGCATGCCAACGCAGCCTGAATGTTACGCTGGAGACTCTCCAGACTTTCGGGTGGATCATCAATTTGGCAAGGTCAAATCTGTCTCCGACTCAATCACTAACGTATCTCGGCATGGAGTTTCATACTCTATCAGCCATAGTGAAGCTTCCGCTGAACCAGCAGCGTTCACTGCGGACAGAGGTGCAGTCTCTCCTTCAAGGCCAGTCGCACCCCTTAAGGCGCCTCATGCACTTCCTAAGGAAGATGGTGGCAGCCATCGAGGCAGTTCTCTTTGCGCAGTTTCATCTGCGCCAACGGCAATGGGACATTCTCCGCCAATGGGATGGGCAGTCAACCTCCCTGGACGGGAAGTCTCCCTTTCCCTGACGGCCGAGGACTCTCTGCAATAGGGGCTTATTCCCACCTCATTGCCATAGCCCCCATCCTGGGCAGTGGTCACGACAGATACGAGTCTGTCAGGGTGGGGAGCAGTTTGTCTCCACCACATGGCTCAGGGGACGTGGACTCAGCAGGAGTCCACCCTTCAGTTCGATGTGCTGGAAATCGGGGCAGGGTATCTTACCCAATTAGCTTTCCAAAAGTGGCTAGAAGGGAGCAGATCCGAATCCAGTCGGACATCTCCACAGCGGTGGCATACATCAACCACCAAGGAGGGACACGCAGTCAGCAGCCTTCCAGGAAGTCCGGCGAATCCTCATGTGGGTGGAGGACACAGCATCCACCATATCCGCAGTTCACAGCCCGGGCGTAGAAAACTGGGAAGCAGACTTCCTCAGTCGCCAGGGCATGGACGCGGGGGAATGGTCCCTTCACCCGGACGTGTTTCAGGAAATCTGTTGCCGCTGGGGGGGGTCGGACGTCGACCTAATGGCGTCTCGGCACACCAACAAGGTCCCGGCATTTATGGCACGATCGCGCGATCACAGAGCTCTGGCGGCAGACGCCTTAGTGCAAGATTGGTCGCAGTTCCGGCTCACATATGTGTTTCCACCTCTGGCACTCTTGCCCAGAGTACTGCGCAAAAATCAGATCCGATTGCAGCCGCGTCATACTCGTCGCACCAGACTGGCCGAGGAGATCGTGGTACCCGGATCTGTGGCGTCTCACGGTCGGCCGACCGGGGTCACTACCAGACCGACCAGACTTACTGTCTCAAGGGCCGTTTTTTCCATCGGAATTCTGCGGCCCTGAACCTGACTGTGTGGCTTGTGTGTCCTGGATCCTAGCGTCTTCAGGATTATCCCAAGGGGTCGTTGCCACCATGAGACAGGCTAGGAAGCCCACGTCTGCTAAGATCTACCACAGAACGTGGAAGGTTTTCTTAATCTGGTGCTCTACTCAGGGAGTGTCTCCCTGGCCATTTGCTTTGCCTATTTTTCTTTCCTTCCTACAATAGGAGTTAGAAAAGGGCTTGTCGCTAGACTCCCTCAAAGGGCAAGTCTCAGCACTATCCGTGTTTTTTCAGAAGCGCCTAGCACGTCTTTCTAAGGTGCGCACGTTCCCGCAGGGGGTTTGTCATATCGTACCCCCGTACAAGCGGCCGTTGGATCCATGGGATCTGAACAGGGTTCTAGTTGCTCTCCAGAAGCCGCCTTTCGAGCCTCTGAAGGAAGTTTCCTTTTCTCGCCTGTCACAGAAGGTGGCGTTTCTCGTTGCGATCACATCGCTTCGGCGAGTGTCTGAGCTGGCAGCTCTGTCATCCAAGGCTCCCTTCCTGGTGTTTCACCAGGACAAGGTAGTGCTGCGCATCATTCCGGAGTTTTCTCCCTAAGGTAGTATCCTCGTTTCATCTTAATCAGGATATCTCCTTACCGTCCTTTTGCACTCATCCGGTTCACCGGTATGAGAATGATTTACGTTTGCTAGATCTGGTGAGAGCACTCAGAATCTACATTTCCCGCACGGCGCCCGTACGCCGTTCCGATGCCCTTGTCGCTGGTACGCGCAAGAGGTTGCAGGCTTCTAAAGCCACCCTGGCTCGATGGATCAAAGAACCAATTCTGGAAGCCTACCGTTTTGCAGGGCTTCCGGTTCTTTCAGGGCTGAAAGCCCATTCAACCAGAGCCGTGAGTGCGTCCTGGGCGCTACGACACCAGGCTTCGGCTCAACAGGTGTGCCAGGCAGCTACCTGGTCGAGTCTGCACACTTTCACCAAACATTATCAGGTGCATACCTATGCTTCGGCGGATGCCAGCTTAGGTAGAAGAGTCCTGCAGGCGGCAGTGACATCCCCGTAGGGGAGGGCTGTTTTGCAGCTCTAACATGAGGTATCTCTTTACCCACCCAGGGACAGCTTTTGGACGTCCCAATCGTCTGGGTCTCCCAATAGAGCGCTGAAGAAGAAGGGAATTTTGTTACTTACCGTAAATTCCTTTTCTTCTAGCTCTTATTGGGAGACCCAGCACCCGCCCTGTTGTCCTTCGGGATTTCTTGGTTGTTTGCGGGTACACATGTTGTTCATGTTGAACGGTTTTTCAGTTCTCCGACGTTATTCGGAGTTAATTTGTTTAAACCAGTTATTGGCTTCCTCCTTCTTGCTTTGGCACTAAAACTGGAGAACCCGTGATACCACGGGGGGGTATAGCCAGAGGGGGAGGGGCCTTGCACTTTTTAGTGTAGTGCTTTGTGTGGCCTCCGGAGGGCAGTAGCTATACCCCAATCGTCTGGGTCTCCCAATAAGAGCTAGAAGAAAAGGAATTTACGGTAAGTAACAAAATTCCCTTCTTTAATTGAGCAAAATGTAAAAAAAAAATTAAAAAGTTTAATATTTTCCACTGTTTCCACTGTTAAACACTAGGGGGAGCAGCTTCTGAAATCCTACAGAAATCCCACTGTAGGCAAAAGCTCACGTTACAGCTTGCAGTAAAGTGGGCGGAGTCTGCTCTCCTGTGTGTGGTGGCACGCCTCCCCCCTCCCAATCTGAGTGTTTACAAAGGATAATAGAGAATGACATGTAGGGACACAATGCAGAGCCATTTTGTTGGTGACCAGAAATGTCTAAAGTGTCACCAAAGACAGCAGGAGTATCACACAGGACAGGATTAGATACACAGCTCAGCAGACAGCATCACCCAGGACAGGATTAGATACACAGCTCATCAGACAGCATCACCCAGGACAGGATTAGATACACAGCTCATCAGACAGCATCACCCAGGACAGAATTAGATACTGTCTGATGAGCTGTGTATCTAATCCTGTCCTGGGTGATGCTGTCTGCTGAGCTGTGTATCACCCAAGAGAGGATTAGATACACGGCTCAGCAGATAGTATCAAACAGGAGAGGATAATACACAGCCGTGCAGACAGCATCAGCGGCGGTACTCGCATGCAGTGGGGCACGGGCACACACATACACAGCAGCGGCGAGCAGAGCGGTGGCTGGGGAGAGCGGAGGGAGGAAGTGTCATCGGAGACGGTAACGGCGGGGGGAGGGGCGGCGGTAGCAGTAACGGGGGCTGGGGAGAGCGGAGGGATGGGGTGTCAGCGGAGACGGTAACAGCGAGGGGGAGGGGCGGCACTTGCGGGGGCTGAGGAGAGCGAAGGGATGGGGTGTCAGCGGTGACTGGAACGGCGAGGGGGAGGGGCGGCACTAGCGGGGGCTCAGGAGAGCGATGGGATGGGGTGTCAGCGGAGACGGGAACGGCGAGGGGCGGCACTAGCGGTAGCAGTAGCGGGGGCTGGGGAGAGCGGAGGGAGGCGGTGTCATCGGTAACGGGGGCAGGGGAGGGGAGGCGGCCTGTACTCACACATCCCGGCGGTTGACAGGGATAAAGTGGAGCAAACAGCATACGCTCTGAGCTCCACGATGATGGCGCTGAACTCCTCCCTCTGCTGTGATCTGGACAGCCCATGGGGCGCGTCCAGGTCACAGCATACGCCCACTGTAACGTTAAACATAGGGTCGGATAGCGACCACTATTCTCTTTGCACAGGGGCTGCCATAAAGGAGTGTGTAACTGTCGTTACACACACAGCAAATCCAACATGGCCCCCAGTGCATACAGTAAAATTAGAATAACAGAAAAAGTAAATAAGCTACGATTTTCATTTTGTATTAGAAATACTTGATTTCAGAATCACTATTTTTAATACAAAAATAAAAAAACGCGATACTGTCCCTTTAATGCCCATGGCAGACGTTCACCTAGAAAAATGTTACCCTTTCAGTTACGGCTCCTGTCCACACTTGGGTCAGTTCCATGTGTCCGACATTCACGGTCAGAGTATGGAGTGTGATGTCCAGACTGGTTGCGGGTCTCCTGACCCAACTCATCAGCAGCATATTTGCTTATGATGAAGCCGCAATTGGGTTAAGAGACGGTGGCTGGTCCAGACTTTAGTCCATGAATGATGGACATTTGAAGCCAGTCTGTTACTTGAACGCTGCAAACAAACTCTGGTCTGGTCCTTTTCCTACACCAGATTGTTGTTGACTTATTTTCAGCTTCATTGTTTGTCCGTCTCTGATTTTTAATGTAGTTTTGGGTGGTCCGTTAGATATAAACATCTCTGCTTGTCCCCGTCTGAATATAATTTCGCATATTAACAATGGTTATCTTCATCCTTATGAATCTAGATTTGCTGACTGTCAGTGAAACGGCCAATGAACCCCCTCAGGATGAGGTGAATTCCTTCAACTCTCCCAGAAACCTGGCCATGGAGGCAACCTACATCAACCACAACTTCTCCCAGCAGTGTCTGCAGATGGTGAGTGCTGGTTGTATAGTGACTGGCAGATGTGCACTCGGCTTTATTTCATGCATTGAAAAAGAAAGCTAAAAGCTCCATACACATTTTGAGTTAATTCTCAGGAGAGCCGTCGGCCGGTCCGGGCATGTGGATGCAATCATCGTCTCTGACCCTGACTTTAGGGTGGTTGTCTCATGGAAACAAGATAACCTACTGATGAGTTGGGGTCTCACCGCTGGGATCCGCACCGATCAGCACTTTTTTACTCCTGCACATACTCGACTACTGTTCTGTTCATTCTCTATGGAGCTTCTGGAAACAGCGCAGATCGAGATGTGACTGTGACTCCATTCTGACAGAGATGGAAGTGATCCGTTCTGCCGATCAATGCAAGTCATGGCGGTCAGATCCCAACTGAGCAGTACGTTATCTCCTATACTGTCCAACAGCCCCTTTAACCAGTACTTCATATACTTTCCAGAAACGTACAGTATCAGGCTCAATAAGCAATAGCATGAAATCAGAAAATGTCATGTGTATAACCTCAAATACCAAAATGGTGCTATAAGCTTAAAGTTCCTAATCCATATTCTTATTGATTAAAAAAAGAAAAAAATTTGTGACTTTTTTTCTAAATTATTACAATATTTGAGCCTTCTTACATTTTCCACTCGCTATTACATTGTATCTGGTGGATATGTTACAGCCTCTACCTATCCAAAAACAGTCACATTGGAGCTGAGATTCATAATATACTTAGTTCTGTCTATTAAAAATATTATCATGGGCTCATGGTATTTACGGAGACGGAGCAGCTCCGGAACTGAGCATTTCTGGCTGCCTGCTGCCACCCAGAACAGCTGATCGGTGGGGGTGCAGGGTGTCGGACCACGGCTGATCAGACATGACCTATCCTAAGGACCAGCCCTCAATGTAAAAGTAGTGGACAATCTTTTAAATCAATTAACTTATCTCGAAGTTTGTTGTTTCTTTGTCGCTCCATTGGGAGACCCAGACAATTGGGTGTATAGCTTCTGCCTCCGGAGGCCACACAAAGTATTACACTTTAAAAAGTGTAACCCCTCCCCTCTGCTATACACCCTCCCGTGCATCACGGGCTCATCAGTTTTTATGCTTTGTGTTGAAGGAGGCACACATGCACACAATGCTCCACATTTTAGTCAGCAGCAGCTGCTGATTGTATCGGATGGAAGAAAAGAGGGCCCCTAACAGGGCCCCCGGCATGCTCCCTTCTCACCCCACTGAGTCGGCGGTGCTGTTAAGGTTGAGGTACCCATTGCGGGTACACAGGCAGGAGCCACATGCCGTTTTCCTTCCCCATCCCTTAGGGGCTCTGGGGAAGTGGGATCCTAACCGGTCATCCAGCCACTGGGACCGGGCTCCCTCCGCAGCCCCTGGGGGAATCTGCCGGACAGGAGACGGAGTACCGTCAGGGACATGGCCCTGCATCTACAGGTACTCTGTGTCCCCGTTGGGACGGTGCATGAAGCACCTTGGCCTCAGACGCAGCTGCGACTGCGGTGTGGATTTTTGTCTGGGACTACCGCGCCGATCGTGCCTGTTTGTCGGCCGCGATTTTTACTTTAGTCCCCGGCTTTTGCGGCCTAGTGTGTTAAACTCCCGCCCCTGAGCCTGCCAGTCAGGGAGAAAGGCGGGACGGTCGGTATGATGCCGACAGTGAGGGCTGGAGCACACTTCGCTGTCCTCCGCCCCCCTCACTGATCACTATGGGCCACCAGGTTCCCGCACTTTTGCGGTTCCGCCCACGGCTTTCTCCTCCCCTCAGAACGCCGGCAGCCATTGTTATAATTCTGCCGGTGGAGGATCTCAGAATCTGCTCAACACTGCTCTGGGAGAGGGGGATCCTAACCGGTCGCCATGCTCTGGGACCGGGCTCCATCCGCAGCCCCTGGGGGACTCTGACGGACAGGAGACTGGACATCATCAGGGACAGAGCCCTGCATCATAAGGTACTCTGTGTCCCCTGAGGGACGGTGCATGCAGCATCTGTGTTACAAATGCCGCAGCGGTTGCTGAGTGGTTTGTGAGACTGGGACTACCGCGCCATGTTTGCCGGCCGCGTTTTTAAATTTAGTCCCCGGCTCTTGCGGCCTAGTACCATATACTCCCGTTCTCGGGCCTGCCAGTCAGGGGTAACGACGGGACGGCCGACTGGACGTCGGCAGGGAGGGCTGGAGCATACGTTGGTATCCTCCTTCCCCCTCACTGAGCACTGTGGGGCACCAGTTTTCAGGTGCTGACCCCCCCTTGGTGCCGCAGTGTGTATATATATATGTTTATTTATATGGTATATGATCTCGCTGTTCGGCAGCATTATTTGCCTTTGGCTGTATACCCTCACTGATTACTCTGCGGACGACATGCTGTTGTCTGCTCTTAAAGAGTAAGGGTGCCAAGGCACTGGCTTATTTTACAACCTGTACCTCTTGTGCGGCTATATTACAGGCAGGTTCCACATTCCCTCATTGTGTAAAATGCTTGGCCCCGAGGGCACTCACTCAGCCGGAGCCTCCGGCACTGGTGGGACCCTCGGCCAGGTGGTACCGCCGGTTTCCACTGCACAGATGACAGACAGAGTTTGCATGTTGGAATCAGCAAATCTCTGAGTAGCTTTCACATTCCAGGACTCAGTCTATGGACAGAGGGTCTGCTAAGATACTGGAAGCCTTGCAGTCCAGACCGATAACACAGGGCCAGGGAGCTGTGAGTTCATCGCTCCCGGGTCCCTCTGGGTCGGTACAACAAGGGGCTCCTGGGGTAACACCCAGATCCCACGGTGAGAACTCCGTCACGGACCGCGGCCTTTGATAGGCTAAGCGGGCCCGCTGGGAACCTTCCCCGACTTCATCAGGAGTGCGTGTTTCGATCACTCTAACTCCAGAGGGGCCGTCCAAAAGCACAGAACTTTACGGACAAACGCTTACTAAGCGCCTTATTGACACGCGTTACCCAATTTTTTCCCCCCTGACGTTGTTAAGGGTTGGGCTCAGTGTCACAGGGTGGATTCTCCAGTCCCTTGGCTGGCGGCTAGATCCGTAGTATTAGTGGCAGATGCCATCTCTCACGAATGCCACTGACAGGCAAATAAAGCTTATGATGAAATCCATCTATGAAGCCATAGTCGCACCTTTTGCTCCAGCCTTCGCAGCCGTGAGGGCACTCCAAGCTATCTCAACTTCTCTGGCTGAGATTATTGCGGTTGCACGTACCTCTGCCCCGCAGGTTGTGTCCTTCACTTCTCGGGCGTAGGTTCTTTCGTTCTACGCCATGAACGCCGTTCCTGGACTCTGCGAGCCGTACAGCGGTAGCATCCACCAATTCGGTGGCAGTCTGCAGGGCCATGTGGCTACGTGAATGGAAGGCAGGCTCTGCTTCCAAGAAGTTCTTAACCGGTTTGCCATTTTCTGGCGACCGTTTGTTTGGCGAGCAATGGATGAAGTTACTAGACAGTCCAAGGGAAAGGTCTCGTCCTTGCCCCAGTCCAAAGGTTTCGGTCTTTTCGGTCCTCAGCAAGTTCCGTTCCTCCACGTCCAACAGGTCAGAGGAGGGCTAGAGGAACTCTTCTGCATGGCGGTCTAAGTCACAAGGCGGCTTCCTCATGACTTCGGCCTCACCAAGACCGCGTCCTCGGTCGGTGGCAGGCTCTCCCGCTTTTGCGACGCCTGGTGGCCACATGTCCAAGACCGATGGGTGAGAGACATTCTGTCTCACGGTTACAGGATAGAGCTCTGCTCTCGTCCTCCGACTCGTTTCTTCAAAACATCTCCGCCCCCCGAGCGAGCCGATGCACGTTCTCAGGCGGTGAACACTCTGAAGCCTCGATGTCACAAGGAGACTTCCTAGCATCAATTGACATCAAGGATGCTTATCTCCATGTGCCGATTGCACCCGAGCTTCAACGCTTCTGCGTTTCGCCATCAGGGACGAACACTTCAGTTCGTGGCACTGCCATTCGGCCTGGCGACAGCCCCACGGGTCTTCACCAAGGTCATGGCAGCAGTGGTGGCGGTCCTACAAGGGCCACTCGGTGATCACTTACCTAGACGATCTTCTAGTCAAGACACCCTCCTGGGTGGCATGTCAACACAACCTGACCATTGCTCTGGAGACTCTCCAGGGGTTCAGGTGGATCATCAAATTTACAAGGTTAAAACTGACACCGACCCAATCACTGACTTGCCTCGGGATGGAGTTTCATACTCTCTCAGCGATTAGTGAAGCTTCCGCTGCATAGTCAGCGTTCACTACAGACAGGGGTGCAATCTCTCCTTCGGGCCCAGTCACCCCTTGAGGCGCATCATGCACTTTCTAAGGACGATGGTGGCAGCAAGGGAGGCAGTTCCCTTGCTCAGTTTCGTCTGCGTCCGATTCTATCGGACACCGCAAATGGGACAGGAGGTCGACGTCCCTAGACAAGAACGTCTCTCTTTCCCTTGCGGCAAAACCTCTCTTCAGTGGTGTCTTCTTTCCACTTCCTGGGCGGAGGAAAAATCCTCCCAGCCCCCAGCTGAGGCTGTGGTCACGACGGACGCGAGTCTGTCAGGGTGGGGAGCGGCCTTCCTCCACCACTCGGCTCAGGGAACCTGGACTCCGACAGAGTCCTCCCTTCAGATCAATGTTCTGGAGATAAGGGCAGTGGATCTAGCCCTAAAGGTGTTCCAGCGGTGGCTGGAGGGCAGGTAGATCCGAATTCAGTCGGACAACGCCACGGCGGTTGCGTACATCAACCACCAGGGCGGCACACGCGCAGTCGTCAAGCCTTCCGAGCAGTTCGGCGGATTCGGCTGTGGGCGGAAGCCACAGCCTCCACCATCTCCGCAGTTCACATCCCGGGCGTAGAAAACGGGGAAGCAGATTTTCTCAGTCGCCAGGGCATGGACGCAGGGGAATGGTCTCTTCACCCGGACGTGTTTCTAGAGATCTGTTGCCGCTGGGGAATGCCGGACGTCGATCTAATGGCGTCTCGGCACAACAACAAAGTCCCGGCATTCATGGCTCGGTCCAAGGATCACAGAGCTCTGGCGGCAGACGCGCTAGTTCACGACTGATCGCAGTTTCGAATGCCTTATGTGTTTCCTCCTCTGGCACTACTGCCCAGAGTGTTACGCAAGATCAGGTCAGACTGTCGCCGCACCATCCTCGTCGCTCCAGACTGGCCGAGGTGATCGTGGTACCCGGATCTGTGGCACCTCGCGGTGGGTCAACCGTGGACACTCCCAGACCGACCAGACTTGCTGCCTCAAGGTCCATATTTCCTTCTGAATTCTGCGGCTCTAAACCTGACTGTGTGGCCATTGAGTTCTGGCTCCTAGCGTCATCAGGGATATCTCCAGATGTCATTGCCACCATGAGACAGGCCAGGAAACCAACGTCCGCCAAGATCTATCACAGGACTTGGAGGATTTTCTTATCCTGGTGCTCTGATCAGGGTTTTACTCCCTGGCCGTTTGCCTTGCCCACTTTTCTCTCTTTCCTTCAATCCGGAATGGACAAGGGCTTGTCTCTCGGCTCTCTCAAGGGACAAGTATCGGCGCTTTCCGGTCCCACCTTACAAGCGTCCGTTAACACCCTCGGATCTTAACAGGGTGCTGACGACTCTTCAGAAGCCACTTTTCGAGCCGATGCGGGATCTCTCTATCTCGCCTTTCGCAAAGGGTGGCCTTCCTAGTGGCATTCACATCACTCAGAAGAGTGTCTCAGCTTGCAGCGCTGTCATGCAAAGCCCCCTTCCTGGTGTTTCACCAGGATAGGGTGGTTCTACGTCCGGTCCCGGACTTTCTCCCTAAGGTATCCCCGTTTCATCTCAATCAGGATATCGTCTTACCCTCTTTGGGTCCGCATCCAGTTCACCAAGGTGAAAAGGATTTGCATTTATTAGATCTGGTGAGAGCACTCCGGCTCTACAGGTCTCGCACGGCGCCCCTGCACCGGTCTGATGCGCTCTTGTCCTTATCGCGGGCCAGAGTAAGGAATTTCAGGTTTTCAAGTCAACCTTGGCTCGGTGGATCAAGGAACCGATTCTTGAAGCCTACCGTTCTTTTAGGCTTCCGATTCCTGCAGGGCTGAAGGCCCATTCTACCAGAGCCGTCTGTGTCCTGGGCATTGCGACACCAGGCTACGGCTTGGCAGGTGTGTCAGGCGGCTACCTGGTCGAGTCTGCACACTTTCACGAAACACTATCAGGTGCATGCCGATGATTCGGCAGATGCCAGCCTAGGTAGGCGACTCCTTCAGGCGGCAGTTGCCCACCTGTAAGAGGGGGCCGTTTTTCGGCTCTTTTTATTGAGGTATTCTTTTACCCACCCAGGGATTGCTTTTGGACATCCCAATTGTCTGGGTCTCCCAATGGAGCGACAAAGAAGGGAATTTTGTTTACTTACCGTAAATTCCCTTTCTTCTAGCTCCTATTGGGAGACCCAGCACCCGCCCCTGTTCCCTTCGGGCTGTTGTTCTTTGTGTACACATGTTGTTCATGTTGAATTGTTCTTTTGGTTCATGGTTTCAGTTCTCCGAACATCCTTCGGATTGAATTTACCTTAGACCAATTTATAAGTTTCCTCCTTCCTGCTTTGGCACCAAAACTGATGAGCCCGTGATGCACGGGAGGGTGTATAGCAGAGGGGAGGGGTTACACTTTTTAAAGTGTAATACTTTGTGTGGCCTCCGGAGGCAGAAGCTATACACCCAATTGTCTGGGTCTCCCAATAGGAGCTAGAAGAAAAGGAATTTACGGTAAGTAAACAAAATTCCCTTCTTTCTGATTTTATGTAATAAGAGGGGATCGCTGTGAAGTAGTGTTCTCAGTACTGTGTTTGTCCCACAGGGCAAAGAAAAATACAAATTTCCCAACTCCAACCCCTTCATAGAAGATGATGTGGACAAGAATGAGGTAGCCTCTGTAGCATACAGGTGAGACGTGTTTTATCTTGTTTTGGTCATTTAGTGGAGGGGGGAATGCCTTCTGCAAAAAACTCCTGTCCTGCCGACAGGTATCGACGATGGAAATTGGGAGATGATATCGACCTGGTGGTGCGATGTGAACACGACGGAGTGATGACCGGTGCAAACGCTGAGGTTTCGTTTATCAATGTCAAAACCCTGAATGAGTGGGATTCCAGGGTAAGTGACGGGTCCTGTATGTAGATGACGTGTACAGCGCTGGTTGTAGCTTTGCTGACGCTTTGTGTGTGTGATTATTTTCAGCACTGTAATGGCGTGGACTGGAGACAGAAGCTGGACTCTCAAAGAGGAGCTGTGATAGCCACCGAGCTGAAGAACAACAGCTATAAACTGGCAAGGTGGACGTGCTGTGCTTTGCTGGCCGGCTCAGAGTACCTTAAACTGGGGTAAGTATGGGGGTTTTGGTAATAGGGCAATTGATTAATCTCATATTACTTGCCGGTTCTTCTAATAGAATCTAATGTGCGTCTTCTTTTTGAAGGTATGTGTCCCGGTATCATGTAAAGGATTCTTCTCGTCACGTGATCCTCGGCACACAACAGTTCAAACCCTGCGAGTTTGCCAACCAAATCAATCTGAGCATGGAGAATGCCTGGGGCATCTTGCGCTGTGTGATTGACATTTGTATGAAGCTGGATGAAGGCAAATACCTGATTCTAAAGGACCCCAACAAGGTATAAACTGGCCACATATACTGGGGGGGCTTTACATAATTTTTATTGATCGCTTCCAGCAGGATACAGCAAGCTAAATCCTTTATGCTCCTTAAAGGGAACCTGTCGGGTGCAATGTGCACCCAGAACCATGAGCAGTTCTGGGTGTATATTGCTAATCCCTGCCTAACCGTCCCTGTATCTAGTAGCATAAATAAACAAATCTTTAGAAAAATTATTTCTAAAGATATTTTATCTTAGGCTAATAAGTGTGGGGACTAGTTCCAAGGGCATTATATCCCCCGACCAGCCACCCTCTTAGCATGTTAGCACACCCACAGAGGTATACTAACATGCAATTCAATGTAGCGTCACTGCGCGTACTTGTGTTCGCTGTGACCGTGTTTCTGAATGCCGGGCCCTTCTAGTCATGTGCAGCATGAAGCCGGGTGTATGCGTCCTGGCTTCAGAGATTTCTAGTGCGCATGACTGGAAGTGCCGGGACTCTTAAGAGTGAACACAGGGACGCGTGTCACCACTGGTGACGCTGCATTGAAAACATGTTAGTACGTCTCTGTGGGCGTGCAAACATGCTAAGAGGGCGGACTAGTCGGGGGAAGTAACATCCCTGGGACTAGTCCCAGCACTCATTAGCATAAGATAAAAGATCTTTAGAAATACTTTTTCTAAAGATCTCTTTATCTATGCTAGTGTATACAGGGGCTATTAGGCAGGGCTTTAGCAATATGCACCCAGAACTGCTCATGGTTGTGGGTGCATATTACACCTGACTGGTTCCCTTTTAAAGGGAACCTGTCATCAGAAATTTAGCTATAAAGCTAAAAGTTTCCCCCTCTGCAGCTCCTGGGCTGCATTCTAGGAAGCTTCCTATAGATTTCTTTGTCGCTCCATTGGGAGACCCAGACAATTGGTGTATAGCTTCTGCCTCCGGAGGCCACGCAAAGTATTACACTTAAAAGTGTAAAGCCCCTCCCCTTCTGCCTATACACCCCCCGTGCATCACGGGCTCCTCAGTTTTTATGCTTTGTGCGAAGGAGGCACACATGCACGCATAGCTCCACATCTTCGTCAGCAGCAGCTGCTGACTATGTCGGATGGAAGAAAAGAGGGCCCATAACAGGGCCCCCAGCATGCTCCCTTCTCACCCCACTCTTGTCGGCGGTGTTGTTAAGGTTGAGGTACCCATTGCGGGTACAGAGGCTGGAGCCCACATGCTGTTTTCCTTCCCCATCCCTTAAGGGCTCTGGGTGAAGTGGGATCCTAATCGGTCTCCAGGCACATGAGACCGTGCTCCCTCCGCAGCCCCTGGGGAATCTGCTGACAGGAGCCGAGTATCGACAGGGACAAGGCCCTGCTACTGTGAGGTACTCTGTGTCCCCGTGGGGACCGCGCATAGAGCGCTGATGCCACACACACTGCAGCACTGCTGGGTGTGTTAGTGCGCCGGGGACTAATGCCACTGACAGCCGCGCCGGCCGCGCTGTGAGGTACTCTGTGTCCCCGTGGGAACCGCGCATGGAGCGCTGGTGGCCATATACACTTCAGCACTGCTGGGTGTGTTTGTGCGCCGGGGACTACCGCGCCGACCGCGCTTATATGCCGGCCGCGCTTATTACTTTAGTCCCCGGCTTTTGCGGCCTAGTATCGCATATTCCCGCCCCCAGGCCTGCCAGTCAGGGGAAGGGCGGGACGCTGCACAGGACGTTAGTGCTGAGGGTTGGAGCATACTTGTATCCTCCTCCCCCCTCATACAGCACACTGGGGCTCCAGATTCCCGCACTTTCTAGGGCACGCCCACGGCCCCCTCCTCCCCACAGAACGCCGGCAGCCATTCCTGTCAGCACTTCTAACGCTGGAGAGGAGAGACAACAGGCTCTGGGAGGCCCATGCAGGGATTCTGGTGATCACACAACCGCTTTGAGCGGTCGGTAAGCAGCACCTGAGGTGCTGGCCCCACCGAGTGCAGAAGTGTACATATATATATATGCTTATATGCTATACATTTACACTGTACTGTCGCACTGTTGATTTTTGGCTATATACCCTCCTGGATTGTACTCAGAGGAGACAACAGTGTCGTCTGCAAATAGCAAGGGTGCCAAAGCACAGGCTTACTTTGCAACCTGTACCTCATGTGCGGCTATACTACCGGCTGGCTCCACGGACCCTCATTGTGGCAATGCTCGGCCCCTGTGGCACTTACTCAGCCGGAGCCTCTGCTACTGGTGGCCCAGGTAGAACCACCTGCTACCACTGTCCAGGTGACAGGGACGGAGTTTGCAGTGTTTGCTGACAAACTGTCTGAGACTATGGATAAATGGTCTGCTAGGATACTAGAAGCCTTACAGTCCAGACCGGTGACTCAGGCCCCGGGCACTGTTCAATCATTGACCCCAGGCCCCCCTCAATTGGAGCTGCAGAGTGCTCCTGGGATGACCCATGGGTCCCAGGGTGAGGTCTCTGACATGGACCGCAGTCCCAGGCCGCCTAAGCGGGGGCGCTGGGAAATTCCCTCGACTTCATCACACTGTTCAGGGTCTCAGCAGGAGGACTCTCTGGATGATGAAGCGGAGTTAGCAGATCAGGATTCTGATCCTGAGACCGCGCTTAACCTGGATACACCTGATGGTGACGCCATAGTGAATGACCTTATAGCAACCATCAATCAGGTGTTGGATATTTCTCCACCAGCTCCTACAATTGAGGAGTCAGCTTCTCAGCAGGAGAAATTCCGTTTCAGGTCTCCCAAGCGTCCATTGAGTATGTTTCTGGATCACTCTGACTTCAGAGAGGCAGTCCAGAAACACCGAGCTTGTCCAGATAAGCGTTTTTCCAAGCGCCTTAAGGATACACGTTATCCCTTCCCCCCCTGACGTTGTCAAGGGCTGGGCTCAGTGTCCTAAGGTGGATCCTCCTGTCTCCAGACTGGCGGCTAGATCCATAGTTGCAGTGGAAGATGGGGCTTCACTCAAAGATGCCACTGACAGACAGATGGAGCTCTGGTTGAAATCCATCTATGAAGCTATCGGCGCGTCTTTTGCTCCAGCATTCGCAGCCGTATGGGCACTCCAAGCTATCTCAGCTTGTCATGCGCAGATTAATGCAGTCACACGTACATCTGCTCCGCAAGTGGTGTCCTTAACCTCTCAGGCGTCGGCGTTTGCGTCCTACGCCATTAATGCGGTCCTGGACTCTACGAGCCGTACAGCGGTAGCATCCGCCAATTCGGTGGCAGTCCGCAGGGCCATGTGGTTACGTGAATGGAAGGCAGACTCCGCTTCCAAAAAGTTCTTAACCGGTTTGCCATTTTCTGGCGACCGCCTGTTTGGTGAACGATTGGATGAAATCATTAAACAATCCAAGGGAAAGTACTCTTCCTTACCCCAGTCCAAACCAAACAGACCTCAACCACGGAAGGTACAATCGAGGTTTCGGTCCTTTCGGCCCACGGGAAGGTCTCAGTTCTCCTCGTCCAAAAGGCCTCAAAAGGATCAGAGGAACTCCGATGCATGGCGGTCTAAGTCACGTCCTAAAAAGACCGCCGGAGGAACCGCTCCCAAGGCGGCCTCCTCATGACTTTCGGCCTCCTCACACCGCATCCTCGGTCGGTGGCAGGCTTTCCCGCTTTTGCGACGCCTGGCTGCCACAGGTAAAAGACCGATGGGTGAGAGACATTCTATCCCACGGTTACAGGATAGAGCTCAGCTCTCGTCCTCCGACTCGTTTTTTCAGAACATCCCCGCCCCCCGAGAGAGCCGATGCTCTTCTTCAGGCAGTGTGCACTCTGAAGGCGGAAGGGGTGGTGATCCCTGTGCCTCTTCAGCAACAGGGTCACGGTTTTTACTCCAACTTGTTTGTGGTACCGAAAAAGGACGGATCCTTCCGTCCTGTTCTGGACCTAAAACTGCTCAACAAACACGTAAAAACCAGGCGGTTCCGGATGGAATCGCTCCGCTCCGTCATCGCCTCAATGTCCAAAAGAGATTTCCTAGCATCAATCGACATCAAAGATGCTTATCTCCACGTACCAATTGCACCAGAGCATCAGCGCTTCCTGCGTTTCGCCATAGGAGACGAACATCTTCAGTTTGTGGCACTACCTTTCGGCCTGGCGACAGCACCACGGGTCTTCACCAAGGTCATGGCAGCAGTGGTAGCAGTCCTACACTCTCAGGGACACTCGGTGATCCCTTACTTAGACGATCTGCTTGTCAAGGCACCCACTCATGTGGCATGCCAACACAGCCTGAACATTGCTCTGGAGACTCTCCAGAGTTTCGGGTGGATCATCAATTTTCCAAAGTCAAATCTGACACCGGCCCAATCTCTGACATATCTTGGCATGGAGTTTCATACTCTTCCAGCGATAGTGAAGCTTCCGCTGGACAAACAGCGTTCACTACAGACAGGGGTGCGATCTCTCCTTCAAGGCCAGTCACACCCTCTGAGGCGCCTCATGCACTTCCTAGGGAAGATGGTAGCAGCAATGGAGGCAGTTCCTTTTGCGCAGTTTCATCTGCGTCCTCTTCAATGGGACATTCTCCGAAAATGGGACAGGAAGTCGACGTCCCTCGACAGGAAAGTCTCCCTTTCACGGGCAGCCAAGGCTTCCCTTCAGTGGTGGCTTCTCCCCACTTCTCTGTCGGGGGGGAAATCCTTCCTTCCCCCATCATGGGCTGTGGTCACGACGGACGCGAGCCTGTCAGGGTGGGGAGCGGTTTTTCTCCACCACAGGGCTCAGGGAACCTGGACTCCGACAGAGTCCTCCCTTCAGATCAATGTTCTGGAGATAAGGGCAGTGTATCTTGCCCTAAAGGCGTTCCAGCCGTGGCTGGAAGGCCAGCAAATCGGAATTCAGTCGGACAACTCCACAGCGGTGGCATACATCAACCACCAAGGGGGAACACGCAGTCGGCAAGCCTTCCAGGAAGTCCGGCGGTTTCTTATGTGGGTGGAAGCCACGGCCTCCACCATATCCGCAGTTCACATCCCGGGCGTAGAAAACTGGGAAGCAGACTTTCTCAGTCGCCAGGGCATGGACGCAGGGGAATGGTCCCTTCACCCGGACGTGTTTCAGGAGATCTGTTGCCGCTGGGGGATGCCGGACGTCGACCTAATGGCGTCACGGCACAACAACAAGGTCCCAACATTCATGGCACGGTCTCAAGATCACAGAGCTCTGGCGGCAGACGCCTTAGTTCAGGATTGGTCGCAGTTTCAGCTCCCTTATGTGTTTCCTCCTCTGGCACTGTTGCCCAGAGTGTTACGCAAGATCAGGTCCGACTGTCGCCGCGCCATCCTCGTCGCGCCAGACTGGCCGAGGAGGTCGTGGTACCCAGATCTGTGGCATCTCACGGTGGGTCAACCGTGGGCACTACCAGACCGACCAGACTTGCTGTCTCAAGGGCCGTTTTTCCATCTGAATTCTGCGGCCCTCAATTTGACTGTGTGGCCATTGAGTCCTGGATCCTAGCGTCTTCAGGGTTATCTCAAGAGGTCATTGCCACTATGAGACAGGCTAGAAAACCAACGTCCGCCAAGATCTACCACAGGACGTGGAGGATATTCCTATCTTGGTGCTCTGATCAGGGTTTTTCTCCCTGGCCATTTGCCTTGCCCACTTTTCTTTCCTTCCTTCAATCAGGATTGGAAAAAGGGTTGTCGCTCAGCTCTCTTAAGGGACAAGTCTCAGCGCTCTCTGTGTTTATTCAGAAGCGCCTGGCCAGACTTCCACAGGTACGCACGTTCCTGCAGGGGGTTTGTCACATAGTCCCTCCTTACAAGCGGCCGTTAGAACCCTGGGATCTGAACAGGGTACTGATGGCTCTTCAGAAACCACCTTTCGAGCCAATGAAGGATATTTCTCTTTCACGCCTTTCACAGAAAGTGGTTTTCCTAGTAGCAGTCACATCACTTCGGAGAGTGTCTGAGCTAGCAGCGCTGTCATGCAAAGCCCCTTTCCTGGTGTTTCACCAGGACAAGGTGGTTCTGCGTCCGGTTCCGGAATTTCTACCTAAGGTGGTATCCCCCTTTCATCTCAATCAGGATATCTCCTTACCCTCTTTTTGTCCTCATCCAGTTCACCAGTGTGAAAAGGATCTGCACTTGTTAGATCTGGTGAGAGCACTCAGACTCTACATTTCTCGTACGGCGCCCCTGCGCCGTTCTGATGCACTCTTTGTCCTTGTCGCTGGCCAGCGTAAAGGGTCACAGGCTTCGAAATCAACCCTGGCTCGGTGGATCAAGGAACCAATTCTCGAAGCTTATCGATCTTCTGGGCTTCCGGTTCCCTCTGGGCTGAAGGCCCATTCTACCAGAGCCGTGGGTGCGTCCTGGGCTTTGCGGCACCAGGCTACGGCTCAGCAGGTGTGTCAGGCGGCTACCTGGTCGAGCCTGCACACTTTCACGAAACACTATCAGGTGCATACCTATGCTTCGGCGGATGCCAGCCTAGGTAGGCAAGTCCTTCAGGCGGCGGTTGCCCACCTGTAGGAAAGGGCCGTGGTACGGCTCTATTACGAGGTATTATTTTACCCACCCAGGGACTGCTTTTGGACGTCCCAATTGTCTGGGTCTCCCAATGGAGCGACAAAGCAGAAGGGAATTTTGTTTACTTACCGTAAATTCCTTTTCTTCTAGCTCCAATTGGGAGACCCAGCACCCGCCCCTGTTCCCTTCGGGCTGTTGTTCTTTGTGTACACATGTTGTTCATGTTGAATGGTTTCAGTTCTCCGAAATTCCTTCGGATTGAATTTACTTTAAACCAATTTATAACTTTTACTCCTTCTTGCTTTTGCACCAAAACTGAGGCGCCCGTGATGCACGGGGGGTGTATAGGCAGAGGGGAGGGGCTTTACACTTTTAAGTGTAATACTTTGTGTGGCCTCCGGAGGCAGAAGCTATACACCAATTGTCTGGGTCTCCCAATTGGAGCTAGAAGAAAAGGAAATTTACGGTAAGTAAACAAAATTCCCTTCTTTGTGGCCCCTTTTTATTCCAAAATAAATACTTTACAAACTTGTACCTTTTTCGTGTGCAAATTTCTTAAATCTTCCATGGGGGCGGCCTGCCTGATGTACGTTGCTGTCCTCCTGCCGATTTACGCCGCCCCCGAACGCTGAATTTCAAACCTCAGGACGCCGCCCCTGGGCGCCCGTGGTCTCGCGCATGCGCTGTGCTACTGTAGCGGTGCCGTGCACTGTGTGCACGTGTGACCGCTAGTGACACTTTGCGCGGGCACGAGGTTATGGGCGGCGCTGTGAGTGTCATCAGCAAGTGCCGCCCATAACCTCGTGACCACACTTTCCCCTCTTCCTCCAGCGTTCTGCGCAAACGCTCGCTGGCCAGATGACCCGACGTCACCTTCTTCCCATCCTGCTCAGCAGCAGGAAATAGATGGGAGGAGCGGACAGAGCAGTCGGTGCCCGCGCAAAAGCGTCACCAGCGGTCACACGTGCACGCAGTGCACGGCACTGCTGCAGTAGCACAGCGCATGCGCGGGACCATGGGAGCCCAGGGGCGGCGTCCTGAGGTTTGAAATTCAGCGTTCGGGGGCGGCGTAAATCGGCAGGAGGACAGCAACGTACATCAGGCAGCCCGCCCCCATGGAAGATTTAAGAAATTTGCATACGAAAAGGTACAAGTTTGTAAAGTATTTATTTTGGAATAAAAGGGGCCACAAAAAGTATAGGAAGCTTCCTAGAATGCTGCCCAGGAGCTGCAGAGGGGGGAACTTTTAGGTTTATAGCTAAATTTCTGATAACAGGTTCACTTTAAAGTAAAAAAAAAAATAGCTATTGTTGGTTTATCCTCCAGAGACATAACATGCACCCATAGAAAATATGGTCCTATTGATCTTCCGTATGCCTCTGTTGTAGTTTTCATATAGACCCCAACTGAGAGAGAAAATCTTGGCATTATCTAATGCTGCATTATATCCTTGATCTACCATGTGCACAAGACCTAGGTTCAAGTATACGTATTAAAGGGAATGTGACAGCTCCTTTTTAAGTCTCAGCAAAAACTGCTGTTTGGCTCTATCCTTGGTCAAATGCACACCTATCAACAAATTTGCTGATTTTTTTTTTTATTTTTGCAGCACATACATACACACAAGGACTGCACCAAAATACATGTTACTATCCTGCTTTGTCGCAGATTTCCTCCTATGCAGTGCAAAGGATGAAATTGACAATTAAAAAATTGCCATTCTGCAGATTTTAACCCCTTTCACGACCTAGGACGTAAATGTACGTCCTAGGTCGCCTCCGCTAGTTACGCCCATCGTGATCCCCGCACATAGCTGCACGTCTGCTTATCAGATCAGCAGACAACAGGTGCGGGGGGATCTGCGATCCACCCACGCCTGTTAACTCCTTAGATTGCTTTCTCATACTCTGACAGCGCGATCTAAAGCAATCACGGGGCACCAATGGGTTGGTATGGCAGTGCAGGGTCAGATGATTACTGTTGTCGTTATCACAGTGTGCTTCCTGTGAATGCTGGCAGTAACACTACATTGCTGCTGTTCAGAGCTGAAGCATCACTATGATCAGCAGAAACAAAGTCCCCCTAGGGGGACTAGTAAAATCACTGCAAAAAAGTAAAAAAAAAAAAAAAACCCTAAAAGTTCAAATCACGCCCATTTTGCCCCATTGAGAATAAAACAATAAAAAATACACATATTTAGTATCACCACATTCACAAATGTGCAAGCTACATTGAATTAAAATGCAGCAACAGTTGATCAAAATATCGATCAAATGTACAACAAAAGCAATCCCTCCTATGACAAGATTGATGGAAAAATAAAAAAGTTACAGCTCTTGGCAGAAGAGGAGGAAAAAACGGAAAATCTCCTGGGGCGAAGGGTTTAAAAATCCACACCACAGGTCAATTCACAAGTGACACATTTTTGCAACATATATATTTTTCTTCAGCGCTCTATTGGGAGACCCAGACGATTGGGTGTATAGCACTGCCTCCGGAGGCCACACAAAGCAATTACACTAAAAAGTGTAAGGCCCCTCCCCTTCTGGCTATACACCCCCAGTGGGATCACTGGCTCACCAGTTTTCTGCTTTGTGCGAAGGAGGTCAGACATCCACGCATAGCTCCACTGTTTGTAGTCAGCAGTAGCTGCTGGCTATATCGGATGGAAGAAAAGAGGGCCCATATGGGGCCCCCAGCATGCTCCCTTCTCACCCGCGGTGGTGCTTGTAAGGTTGAGGTACCTATTGCTGGTACAGAGGCTGGAGCCCACATGCTGTTTTCCTTCCACATCCCCTGGAGGGCTCTGTGGAAGTGGGATCTTGCCGGCCCCCAAGCCCTGAGGCCGGGCTCCATCCACAGACCCAGAGAACCTGCTGGATTTGGAGCGGGAGTGCCGTTCAGGGACAAGGCCCTGCAACTTTCAGGTACTCTGTGTCCCCGGCAGGCACGGACACTCTCAAGGCTTGCTGAGCGTTATAGTGCGCCGGGGACAGTAGCGCTGTGCGCTGGGGTTAGGTCACTGCAGCTTTGCTGAGTGACGTTACATGTTGGGAACTACTGCGCCGACCGCTACTGGAGCGGCGGCGCAGCTGCGACTTGTGGTGCGCCGGGGACTTTGCGCCGACCGCGCTTTTACGGCGGCGGCGCTTCTAACTTTAGCCCCCGGCTTCTGCGGCCTAGCGCCGCTTCGTTCCCGCCCCCACCCTGTCAATCAGGGTAGGGGAGAGACGCTGCTCAATTGGCAGCGCCGAGGGCTGGAGCTTTATTTACATGCTCCAGCCCTCTCACTAGGCACAGTGGGAAGCAGGCTTCCCGCTCTTCGTCTGTATACGCCCAGGGCCCGCCCCCCCTCTCCACAAGGACGCCGGCAGCCATTACACATGCGGTCTGGCTGGGGAAAGGCAGCAGGCTCTGGGAGACCCAGACTAAAGGGATTTCGGCGACCACACACCCGCTCCTAAGCGGGCGGTAAGCTGCACTTTAGTGCTGGCCCCACTAGTGCCTCAGTGTTATATTAGTGTACTTTTTTCTTGGTACCATATATATATATAGTTGCACTGTAAGGTCGCTTCTTGGCTGGACACCCTGTACTGCTCTGAGGAGGCAGCAACATGTCATCCGCAAAACGCAAGGGTGCCAAGGCACAGGCTGTGTACACTGTTTGTACTGCATGTGGGGCTGATCTACCGGCAGGCTCCAAAGACTCACATTGTGTGCAATGTTCAGTCCCAGTGGCACTTCGTCAGCCAGAGCCTATGGTGGTAGTGACCCAGGCAGAGACGCCTGTGAACCCTGCCCCGGTGACGGGGACAGACTTTGCAGTTTTTGCTGATAAAATGTCTGTGACTATGTCAAAAATCCTGGAGACCTTGCAGTCCAGGCCAGTTACTCAGACCATGGACACTGCTGTGTCTATGCTCTCCGGTCCCCCTCAGTTGGAACTAATCCGTACTTCAAGGGGGTCTCAAGCATCACAGGCTGAAGTCTCTGACTCAGATGACAGTCCCAGGCAGCCTAAGCGAGCTCGCTGGGAAAGACCCTCCACGTCATCACACTGCTCAGGGTCTCAACGAGAAGAGTCTCTCTGTGATGAGACTGAGGACGGTGATCAGGATTCTAATCCTGAGGCCCCTCTCAATCTGGATGCCCCTGATGGTGACGCCATGGTTAATGACCTTATATCGGCAATTAATAGACTGTTGGATATTTCTCCCCCAGCCCCTTCTGCAGAGGAGGCAGCTGCACAGCAGGAGAAGTTCCATTTCCTGTATCCCAAGCGTAAATTAAGTGCTTTTTTGGACCACTCTGACTTCAGAGAATCGATCCAGAAACACGACGCTCATCCAGACAAGCGTTTCTCTAAACGTTCTAAGGATACCCGTTATCCTTTTCCCTCTGAGGTGGCCAAACGCTGGACCCAGTGTCCAAAGGTGGATCCCCCAATTTCCAAGCTTGCGGCTAGATCCATAGTCGCAGTAGAGGATGGCGCTTCACTTAAAGATGCCAACGACAGACAGATGGACCTTTGGTTGAAATCTGTCTATGAAGCTATCGGCGCGTCGTTTGCTCCAGCATTCGCGGCCGTGTGGGCACTCCAAGCTATTTCAGCTGGTTTAGCACAGGTGGATGCTATCATACATCCAGCAGTGCCGCAAGTGGCGTCCCTAACTTCGCAAATGTCTGCGTTTGCGACCTATGCTATCAATGCTGTCCTAGAATCTACGAGCCGTACCGCTATGGCGTCCGCCAATTCTGTGGTTTTGCGCAGAGCCTTGTGGTTAAAGGACTGGAAAGCAGATGCTGGTTCCAAAAAATGCTTAACCAGCTTGCCATTATCTAGAGACAGACTGTTTGGTGAGCCATTGGCTGAAATCATAAAACAGTCCAAGGGTAAGGACTCTTCCTTACCACAGCCCAGAGCAAGTAAACCTCAACAGAAAAAGTGGCAGTCGAGGTTTCGGTCCTTTCGAGGCTCGGGCAAGGCCCAATTCTCCTCGTCCAAGAGGACTCAGAAAGAACAAGGGAGCTCAGATTCCTGGCGGGCTCACTCACGCCCCAGGAAAGCAAATGGAGGAACCGCTTCCAAAGCGGCTACCTCATGACTTTCGGCCTCCTCCCTCCGCATCCTCGGTCGGTGGCAGGCTCTCCCGCTTTTGCGACATTTGGCTGTCACAGGTCAAAGACCGGTGGGTAACAGACATTTTGTCTCGCGGGTACAGAATCGAGTTCAGTTCTCGGCCTCCACTTCGGTTCTTCAGAACCTCCCCACACCCCAACCGAGCAGATGCCCTGCTGCAGGCGGTGGACTCTCTAAGAGCAGAAGGAGTCGTGATCCCTGTCCCCCCTCAGGAACGGGGGCGAGGATTTTACTCCAATCTCTTTGTGGTTCCAAAAAAGGACGGCTCCTTCCGTCCTGTTCTGGACCTAAAACTGCTCAACAAGCATGTGAACGCCAGGCGGTTCCGGATGGAATCCCTCCGCTCAGTCATTGCCTCAATGTCTCAAGGAGATTTCCTAGCATCAATAGACATCAAAGATGCTTATCTCCACGTGCCGATTGCTACAGAGCACCAACGCTTTCTACGCTTCGTGATAGGAGACGACCATCTTCAGTTCGTAGCTCTGCCATTTGGTCTGGCGACAGCCCCGCGGGTGTTCACCAAGATCATGGCGGCAGTGGTAGCAGTCTTGCACTCTCACGGACACTCTGTGATCCCTTACTTGGACGATCTACTGGTCAAGGCACCCTCTCAAGAGGCATGCCAACTCAGCCTGAATGTTGCACTGGAGACTCTCCAGGCGTTCGGGTGGATCATCAACTTCCCAAAGTCAAATCTGTCACCGACCCAATCACTAACGTATCTTGGCATGGAGTTTCATACTCTCTCAGCGATAGTGAAGCTTCCGCTGGACAAGCAGCGGTCTCTACAGACTGGGGTGCAGGCTCTCCTTCAAAGTCAGTCGCACTCCTTAAGACGCCTCATGCACTTCCTCGGGAAGATGGTGGCGGCAATAGAGGCGGTTCCGTTTGCGCAGTTTCATCTGCGTCCACTTCAATGGGACATTCTCCGCCAATGGGACGGGAAGTCAACATCCCTGGACAGGAAAGTCTCCCTTTCCCAGACGGCCAAAGACTCTCTGCAGTGGTGGCTTCTTCCCACCTCATTATCACAGGGAAGATCCTTCCTACCACCGTCTTGGGCGGTGGTCACGACAGACGCGAGTCTGTCAGGGTGGGGAGCAGTCTTTCTCCACCACAGGGCTCAGGGTACGTGGACTCGGCAGGAGTCCACCCTTCAGATCAATGTTCTGGAAATCAGAGCAGTGTATCTTGCCCTACTAGCCTTCCAGCAGTGGCTGGAAGGAAGGCAGATCCGAATTCAGTCGGACAACTCCACAGCGGTGGCATACATCAACCACCAAGGGGGGACACGCAGTCGGCACGCCTTCCAGGAAGTCCGGCGGATTCTGATGTGGGTGGAAGCCACAGCCTCCACCATATCCGCAGTTCACATCCCCGGCGTAGAAAACTGGGAAGCAGACTTCCTCAGTCGCCAGGGCATGGACGCAGGGGAATGGTCCCTTCACCCAGACGTGTTTCAGGAAATCTGTCGCCGCTGGGGGGTGCCGGACGTCGACCTAATGGCGTCACGGCACAACAACAAGGTCCCAACCTTCATGGCACGGTCTCGCGATCAAAGAGCGCTGGCGGCAGACGCCCTAGTGCAAGATTGGTCGCAGTTCCGGCTCCCTTATGTGTTTCCACCTCTGGCACTCTTGCCCAGAGTGCTACGCAAGATCAGATCCGATTGCAGCCGCGTCATACTTGTCGCCCCAGACTGGCCGAGGAGGGCGTGGTATCTGGATCTGTGGCAGCTCACGGTCGGCCAACCGTGGGCACTCCCAGACCGACCAGACTTACTGTCCCAAGGGCCGTTTTTCCATCGGAATTCTGCGGCCCTGAACCTGACTGTGTGGCCATTGAGTCCTGGATCCTAGCGTCTTCAGGTTTGTCCCAAGGGGTCGTTGCCACCATGAGACAGGCTAGGAAGCCCACGTCCGCTAAGATCTACCACAGAACGTGGAGGATATTCTTATCCTGGTCCTCTGCTCAGGGAGTGTCTCCCTGGCCATTTGCATTGCCTACCTTTCTTTCTTTCCTGCAATCTGGGTTAGAAAAAGGTTTGTCGCTCGGCTCCCTTAAAGGTCAGGTCTCGGCGCTATCCGTCTTTTTTCAGAGGCGTTTGGCACGCCTTCCTAAGGTGCGCACGTTCCTACAGGGGGTTTGCCATATCGTACCCCCGTACAAGCGGCCGTTAGATCCATGGGATCTGAACAGGGTACTAGTTGCCCTCCAGAAGCCGCCCTTCGAGCCTCTGAGGGAGGTTTCACTTTCTAGACTATCACAGAAAGTGGCTTTTCTGGTAGCGATCACATCTCTTCGGAGAGTGTCTGAGCTGGCAGCACTATCATCCAAGGCTCCCTTCCTGGTCTTCCACCAGGACAAGGTTGTGCTGCGCCCCATTCAGGAGTTTCTCCCGAAGGTGGTATCCTCTTTTCATCTTAATCAGGATATCTCTTTGCCTTCGTTTTGTCCTCATGCAGTTCATCGGTATGAGAAAGATTTACATTTGTTAGATCTGGTGAGAGCACTCAGAATCTACATTTCCCGCACGGCTCCCTTGCGCCGTTCGGATGCACTCTTTGTCCTTGTCGCTGGTAAGCGCAAAGGGTCGCAGGCTTCTAAGGCCACCCTGGCTCGATGGATCAAAGAACCAATTCTTGAAGCCTACCGTTCTGCTGGGCTTCCGGTTCCATCAGGGCTGAAGGCCCATTCTACCAGAGCCGTGGGTGCATCCTGGGCATTACGACACCAGGCTACGGCTCAACAGGTGTGCCAGGCAGCTACCTGGTCGAGTCTGCACACTTTCACCAAACATTATCAGGTGCATACCTATGCTTCGGCGGACGCCAGCCTAGGTAGAAGAGTCCTGCAGGCGGCAGTTGCCTCCCCGTAGGGGAGGGCTGTCTTGCAGCTCTAACATGAGGTATTTCTTTACCCACCCAGGGACAGCTTTTGGACGTCCCAATCGTCTGGGTCTCCCAATAGAGCGCTGAAGAAGAAGGGAATTTTGTTACTTACCGTAAATTCCTTTTCTTCTAGCTCTTATTGGGAGACCCAGCACCCGCCCTGTTGTCCTTCGGGATTTTTGGTTTGTTTGCGGGTACACATGTTGTTCATGTTGAACGGTTTTCAGTTCTCCGATGTTACTCGGAGAGAATTTCTTTAAACCAGTTATTGGCTTTCCTCCTTCTTGCTTTTGCACTAAAACTGGTGAGCCAGTGATCCCACTGGGGGTGTATAGCCAGAAGGGGAGGGGCCTTACACTTTTTAGTGTAATTGCTTTGTGTGGCCTCCGGAGGCAGTGCTATACACCCAATCGTCTGGGTCTCCCAATAAGAGCTAGAAGAAAAGGAATTTACGGTAAGTAACAAAATTCCCTTCTTTTTATCTCTCTTGCTTCCCTGTTACTGTATTGTGTTATTGATTTTCCGAACACAAATTCCCATCCAATGCATTCACCATAAGGTTCCTAGACTGTCTGCACGAGACGTGTGAATGTTCTGTATTCTTTTACAGCAAGTCATTCGGATATACAGCCTGCCTGACGGCACATTTAGCTCCGATGAGGATGAAGATGATGAAGACGAAGAGGAGGAGGAGGAAGTTGAAGGTATATTAACGTGTTTATCTGAAGTATCTGTTCTGCTCTTGTCTCACATCATACTGGATATAGCTGATTAGCAGTATCAGCAAAAGGACGTGGAGAAAAATTGAGCTGTTTGGGGGTATTTAGTTTATTTTTAACAAAGCATGTAAATACCCAATTGCTCTTCCAGCATGAAAACAATCAGAATAACTTTTTTTTTTGTCTTCTATATCCAATGTGTGAATGGAGAGAAACCCCTCTAACTTTCCTTTTTTTTATTACAGAGGAAGAAGGCTAAGTGTCTGGATATGTCTGAGTTCCTATTCCTACTGCGAGATCCATCACAGATCTTTGATAAGACATACGATCAGAAACCAATAAAGATTCTGCACAGGCCAAAGCTCATGTCTCCTGTGTCTTGTGTTTTCTAAATTTAAGATTTGTGTATTTCTTCGGCGCTCCATTGGGAGACCCAGACGATTGGGTGTATAGCACTGCCTCCGGAGGCCACACAAAGCATTACACTAAAAAGTGTAAGGCCCCTCCCCTTCTGGCTATACACCCCCAGTGGGATCACTGGCTGCTCAGTTTTCAAGCTTTGTGCGAAGGAGGTCAGACATCCACGCATAGCTCCACTGTTTAGTCAGCAGTAGCTGCTGACTATATCGGATGGAAGAAAAGAGGGCCCATACTAGGGCCCCCAGCATGCTCCCTTCTCACCCCATTCCTATTGGCGGTGTTTGTTAAGGTTGAGGTACCCATTGTGGGTACGGAGGCTGGAGCCCACATGCTGCTTTCCTTCCCCATCCCCCTGAGGGCTCTGAGGAAGTGGGATCTTACCGGGCCCCAAGCCCTGAGGCCGGGCTCCATCCACAGACCCGTAGAACCTGCTGGATACGGAGCTGGGTACCGTTCAGGGACAAGGCCCTGCGACTTTCAGGTACTCTGTGTCCCCGTAGGGACAGGCCGCGCACACTCCAGACTTGCTGGGTGTGCTAGTGCGCCGGGGACAGTAGCGCTGCGCGCTGGGGTTACAGTCACTGCAGTTTCTCTGAGGGACTTTATGTGTTGGGGACTACCGCGCCGGCCGCCCCTGGAGCGGCGGCGCGGCTGAGACTTGTGGTGCGCCGGGGACTTAGCGCCGACCGTGCTTTTACGACGGCGGCGCTTATAAATCTAGTCCCCGGCTTTTGCGGCCTAGCTCCGCTTCGTTCCCGCCCCCACCCTGTCAATCAGGGCAAGGGAGAGACGCTGTACGGTAGTCAGCGCCGAGGGCTGGAGTCTGTTTTACATACTCCAGCCCTCTCACTGGGCACAGTGGGACGCCAGTTCCCGCTCTTTGTCGGCAGCACGCCCAGGGCCCGCCCCTCTCCACAGGACGCCGGCAGCCATTCCTACATGCAGTCTGGCTGGAGAACGGACACAGGCTCTGGGAGACCCAGACAAGGGATTTCTGGCGACCACACACCCGCGTTAAGCGGGCGGTAAGCAGCACATTAGTGCTGGCCCCACTAGTGCCACAGTGTTATATTGGTGTATTTTTTTCTCTATACCATATATATATATATATATGATTAAGGGAGGAATACTCCAAAAAACCATCACAAATAGAAGGGTGGGTCCAGACTTTTCTGGAATCCAACCCAAAAATGGCACAAACTCATAAAGCTTAATTGAAGAGAGAGAAAACGAGTTTTTAAGGTGCAAAAGGATAACAAATTTTTATTAAATACAGGTGGGGGGAATCCAAACAGTCATAAAAACATCTAAAAACATAGATGGCGGTTATCCCCTACATTAGGGCATGGTACATAGATTAGATTTGTAAGTACATACAGCATATGGAACACACGTGCTTGATAGTGTGGAAAAGCACCTGGGTGTTAATTCATATGGGCCACACAGACAAAGAATAACAGCACAACAACAGACAGAATTACTAAAGTGATTATCACAAAGTCACAGAGCGTGTCTATATCAGACATAACAGCCTCATATGTGCAAAAGCACTAATGAGTATAGTGTTTAGAGCGCTCTCAGATCAGACTGCTGATGAAGTACGAGGCATAAAAAACTTTGTAGCCACAATGGGATTATGAAACCCCAGTCAGAGCCCACACACATAAAGCACAGTGTATCAAAAGACCATTACCACTTCGACCACGTGAGGAGGGAGAGCCGCCAGTCACTGCAGCCTCAGGAAGACCTACGTACGTTTCGATATTACTATATTAAATCTTCGTCAGGGAGGAGGCATGAAGGCGTGGTCGAAGTGGTAATGGTCTTTTGATACACTGTGCTTTATGTGTGTGGGCTCTGACTGGGGTTTCATAATCCCATTGTGGCTACAAAGTTTTTTATGCCTCGTACTTCATCAGCAGTCTGATCTGAGAGCGCTCTAAACACTATACTCATTAGTGCTTTTGCACATATGAGGCTGTTATGTCTGATATAGACACGCTCTGTGACTTTGTGATAATCACTTTAGTAATTCTGTCTGTTGTTGTGCTGTTATTCTTTGTCTGTGTGGCCCATATGAATTAACACCCAGGTGCTTTTCCACACTATCAAGCACGTGTGTTCCATATGCTGTATGTACTTACAAATCTAATCTATGTACCATGCCCTAATGTAGGGGATAACCGCCATCTATGTTTTTAGATGTTTTTATGACTGTTTGGATTCCCCCCACCTGTATTTAATAAAAATTTGTTATCCTTTTGCACCTTAAAAACTCGTTTTCTCTCTCTTCAATATATATATATATATTGCACTGTAAGGTCGCTTCTTGGCTGTATACCCTATATTGCTCTGAGGAGACGACAACATGTCATCCGCAAAACGCAAGGGTGCCAAGACACAGGCTGTATACGCTGCTTGTGCCGCTTGTGGGGCTGATCTACCGGCAGGTTCCAAAGACCCCCATTGTGTGCAATGTTCGGTCCCTGTGCCACTTCGTCAGCCGGAGTCTATGGTGGTAGTGGCCCAGGCAGAGTCACCGGTGAACCCTGTCCCGGTGACTGGGACAGAGTTTGCAGTTTTTGCTGACAAGATGTCTGTCACTATGACAAAAATCCTAGAGACCTTGCAGGCCAGGCCGGTCACTCAGACCATGGACACTGCTGCGTCAATGTTCCCCGGTCCCCCTCAGTTGGAGTTAATCCGTGCTTCAAGGGGGTCCCAGGCATCTCAGGCTGAAGGCTCTGACTCAGATGACAGTCCCAGGCAGCCTAAGCGAGCTCGCTGGGAGAGACCCTCCACGTCATCACGCGGATCAGGGTCTCAGCGAGAAGAGTCTCTGCGTGATGAGACAGAGGAGGGTGATCAGGAGTCTAATCCTGACACCGCTCTCAATCTGGATACTCCTGATGGTGACGCCATGGTAAATGACCTTATAGCGGCCATCAATAGACTGTTGGATATTTCTCCCCCAGCCCCTTCAGCAGAAGAGGCAGCTGCAGAGCAGGAGAAGTTCCATTTCAGGTATCCCAAGCGTAAACTGAGTACTTTTCTGGACCACGCTGACTTCAGAGAATCAGTCCAGAAACACCAGGCTTATCCAGACAAGCGTTTCTCCAAACGTCTTAAGGATACACGTTATCCCTTTCCCCCTGACGTGGTCAAACGCTGGACCAAGTGTCCAAAGGTGGATCCCCCAATCTCCAGGCTTGCGGCTAGATCCATAGTTGCAGTGGAGGATGGGGCTTCACTTAAAGATGCCAATGACAGACAGATGGACCTTTGGTTGAAATCTGTCTATGAAGCTATCGGCGCGTCATTTGCTCCGGCATTCGCGGCCGTGTGGGCGCTCCAAGCCATTTCAGCTGGTCTGGCACAGGTGGACTCTATCATACGTCCAGCAGTGCCGCAAGTGAAGTCCTTAACTTCGCAAATGTCTGCGTTTGCGACCTATGCTATCAACGCTGTCCTGGACTCTACGAGCCGTACCTCAATGGCGTCTGCCAACTCGGTGGTTTTGCGCAGAGCCTTGTGGTTAAAAGAATGGAAAGCGGATTCTGCTTCCAAAAAATGTTTAACCAGCTTGCCACTATCTGTAGACAGACTGTTTGGTGAGCAATTGGCTGAAATCATTAAACAGTCCAAGGGTAAAGACTCCTCCTTACCCCAGCCCAGATCAAGCAAACCTCAACAAAGGAGGTGGCAGTCGAGGTTTCGGTCCTTTCGAGGCTCTGGCAAGGCCCAATTCTCCTCGTCCAAAGGGACTCAGAAAGAGCAAAAGGGCTCAGATTCCTGGCGGGCTCACTCACGCCCCAAGAAAGCAACCGGAGGAACCGCTTCCAAGGCGGCTGCCTCATGACTTTCGGCCTCCTCCCTCCGCATCCTCGGTCGGTGGCAGGCTCTCCCGCTTTTGCGACATTTGGCTGCCACAGGTCAAGGACCGGTGGGTAACAGACATTTTGTCTCACGGGTACAGGATAGAGTTCAGTTCTCGTCCTCCGCCTCGGTTCTTCAGAACTTCCCCACATCCCGACCGAGCAGAGGCTCTTCTGCAGGCGGTGGGCTCACTAAGAGCAGAAGGAGTGGTGATCCCTGTTCCTCTTCAGGAACAAGGGCAAGGTTTTTACTCCAATCTCTTCGTGGTTCCAAAAAAGGACGGCTCGTTCCGTCCTGTTCTGGACCTAAAGCTGCTCAACAAGCATGTGAACGCCAGGCGGTTCCGGATGGAATCCCTCCGCTCCGTCATTGCCTCAATGTCTCAAGGAGATTTCCTTGCATCAATAGACATCAAAGATGCTTATCTCCACGTGCCGATTGCTACAGAGCACCAACGTTTTCTACGTTTTGTGATAGGTCACGAACATCTCCAGTTCGTAGCTCTGCCATTTGGTCTGGCGACAGCCCCACGGGTTTTCACCAAGGTCATGGCGGCAGTGGTAGCAGTCTTGCACTCCCAGGGACACTCGGTGATCCCTTACTTGGACGATCTACTTGTCAAAGCACCCTCTCAAGAGGCGTGCCAACACAGCCTGAATGTTGCGCTGGAGACTCTCCAGACTTTCGGGTGGATCATCAACTTCCCAAAGTCAAATCTGTCACCGACCCAATCACTAACGTATCTTGGCATGGAGTTTCATACTCTGCCAGCGATAGTGAAGCTTCCGCTGGACAAGCAGCGGTCACTACAGACAGGGGTACAGTCTCTCCTTCACGGTCAGTCGCACTCCTTAAGGCGCCTCATGCACTTCCTAGGGAAGATGGTGGCAGCAATGGAAGCAGTCCCGTTTGCACAGTTTCATCTGCGCCCACTTCAATGGGACATTCTCCGCCAATGGGACGGGAAGTCAACTTCCCTGGACAGGAAAGTCTCCCTTTCCCAGACGGCCAAGGACTCTCTGCAATGGTGGCTTCTTCCCACCTCATTATCACAGGGAAGATCATTCCTGCCCCCATCCTGGGCAGTGGTCACGACAGACGCAAGTCTGTCAGGGTGGGGAGCAGTTTTTCTCCACCACAGGGCTCAAGGGACGTGGACTCAGCAGGAGTCCACCCTTCAGGTCAATGTTCTGGAAATCAGGGCAGTGTATCTAGCCCTACTAGCCTTCCAGCAGTGGCTGGAAGGAAAGCAGATCCGAATTCAGTCGGACAACTCCACAGCGGTGGCATACATCAACCACCAGGGAGGGACACGCAGTCGGCAAGCCTTCCAGGAAGTCCGGCGGATTCTGCTGTGGGTGGAGGACAGAGCATCCACCATATCAGCGGTTCACATCCCGGGCGTAGAAAACTGGGAAGCAGACTTCCTCAGTCGCCAGGGTATGGACGCAGGGGAATGGTCCCTTCACCCGGACGTGTTTCAGGAAATCTGTCGCCGCTGGGGGGTGCCGGACGTCGACCTAATGGCGTCGCGGCACAACAACAAGGTCCCGACGTTCATGGCGCGGTCTCGCGATCAAAGAGCTCTGGCGGCAGACGCCTTAGTGCAAGATTGGTCGCAGTTCCGGCTCCCTTATGTGTTCCCACCTCTGGCACTCTTGCCCAGAGTGCTACGCAAGATCAGATCCGATTGCGGCTGCGTCATACTCGTCGCCCCAGACTGGCCGAGGAGGTCGTGGTACCCGGATCTGTGGCATCTCACGGTCGGCCAACCGTGGGCACTACCAGACCGACCAGACTTACTGTCCCAAGGGCCGTTTTTCCATCGGAATTCTGCGGCCCTGAACCTGACTGTGTGGCCATTGAGTCCTGGATCCTAGCGTCTTCAGGATTATCCCAAGGAGTCGTTGACACCATGAGACAGGCTAGGAAGTCCACTTCTGCTAAGATCTACCACAGAACGTGGAGGATTTTCTTATCCTGGTGCTCTGCACAAGGAGTATCCCCCTGGCCATTCGCGTTACCTACTTTTCTTTCCTTCCTGCAATCTGGGTTGGAAAAGGGCTTGTCGCTCGGCTCCCTTAAAGGGCAAGTCTCGGCACTATCCGTGTTTTTTCAGAAGCGTCTAGAACGACTTTCTCAGGTGCGCACGTTCCTGCAGGGGGTTTGTCATATCGTCCCTCCGTACAAGCGGCCGTTAGATCCATGGGATCTAAACAGGGTACTAGTTGCTCTCCAGAAGCCGCCCTTCGAGCCTCTGAGGGATGTTTCACTTTCTCGTCTCTCACAGAAAGTGGTCTTTCTAGTGGCGGTCACGTCTCTTCGGAGAGTGTCTGAGCTAGCAGCGCTGTCATCCAAGGCTCCCTTCCTGGTGTTCCACCAGGACAAGGTAGTGCTGCGCCCCATTCAGGAGTTTCTCCCTAAGGTGGTATCCTCTTTTCATCTTAATCAGGATATCTCCTTGCCTTCCTTTTGTCCTCATCCAGTTCTTCGGTATGAAAAGGATTTACATTTGTTAGATCTGGTGAGAGCACTCAGAATCTACATTTCCCGCACGGCGCCCCTGCGCCGCTCGGATGCACTCTTTGTCCTTGTCGCTGGTAAGCGCAAAGGGTCGCAGGCTTCAAAAGCCACCCTGGCTCGATGGATCAAAGAACCAATTCTTGAAGCCTACCGTTCTGCGGGGCTTCCGGTTCCATCAGGGCTGAAGGCCCACTCTACCAGAGCCGTGGGTGCGTCCTGGGCATTACGACACCAGGCTACGGCTCAACAGGTGTGCCAGGCAGCTACCTGGTCGAGTCTGCACACTTTCACCAAACATTATCAGGTGCATACCTATGCTTCGGCGGACGCCAGCCTAGGTAGAAGAGTCCTGCAGGCGGCAGTTACCTCCCCGTAGGGGAAGGCTGTCTTCGCAGCTCTAACATGAGGTATTTCTTTACCCACCCAGGGACTGCTTTTGGACGTCCCAATCGTCTGGGTCTCCCAATGGAGCGCCGAAGAAGGGAATTTTGTTACTTACCGTAAATTCCTTTTCTTCTAGCTCCTATTGGGAGACCCAGCACCCGCCCTGTTGTCCTTCGGGATTGTTGGTTTTTTCGGGTACACATGTTGTTCATGTTGAACGGTTTTCAGTTCTCCGATGTTACTTCGGAGTGAATTTGTTTAAACCAGTTATTGGCTTTCCTCCTTCTTGCTTTAGCACTAAAACTGAGCAGCCAGTGATCCCACTGGGGGTGTATAGCCAGAAGGGGAGGGGCCTTACACTTTTTAGTGTAATGCTTTGTGTGGCCTCCGGAGGCAGTGCTATACACCCAATCGTCTGGGTCTCCCAATAGGAGCTAGAAGAAAAGGAATTTACGGTAAGTAACAAAATTCCCTTCTTTTCCCTTTAAAAGGGATTGTCCACTTCTCAGACATCCCCCCCCCCTTACCCCTATTTAAAATAACACATATTCTCTCCCCTCTGGTGCAGGCACCGTTCCAGCGGTTTGGGCACCATCTCTCCTGGGATTGTGTAAAAGTGTTAAATCACAGCAGCCCGTATGATTGCATTGCTCTCCCCGCCTTCCGACATATCGCATACATCCAGAGAAAGCGAGAGAACAGCAGTGTTCATTTCTTTGTCGCTCCATTGGGAGACCCAGACAATTGGGTGTATAGCTTCTGCCTCCGGAGGCCACACAAAGTATTACACTTAAAAGTGTAAAGCCCCTCCCCTTCTGCCTATACACCCCCCCCCGTGAGTCACGGGCTCCTCAGTTTTTATGCTTTGTGCGAAGGAGGCACACATGCACGCATAGCTCCACAATTTAGTCAGCAGCAGCTGCTGACTATTTCGGATGGAAGAAAAGTGGGCCCATATAGGGCCCCCAGCATGCTCCCTTCTCACCCCACTCTGGTCGGCGGTGCGGTTAAGGTTGAGGTACCCATTGCGGGTACATAGGCAGGAGCCAACATGCTGTTTTCCTTCCCCATCCCCTAGGGGCTCTGGGTGAAGTGGGATCCTAATCGGTCTCCAGACACTGGGACCGTGCTCCCTCCGCAGCCCCTGGGGAATCTGCTGGACAGGAGCTGGGTATCGTCAGGGACAAGGCCCTGCTACTGTGAGGTACTCTGTGTCCCCTTGGGGACAGCGCATGGAGCGCTTGTCATACACGCTGCAGCACTGCTGGGTGTGTTAGTGCGCCGGGACTACCGCGCTGACCGCGCTTGTTTGCCGGCCGCGCTTATAACTTTAGTCCCCGGCTTTTGCGGCCTAGTACCGCATATTCCCGCCCCCGGGCCTGTCAGTCAGGGGAAGGGAGGGACGCTGCACTGGACGTCAGCACTGAGGGCTGGAGCATACTTTGTATCCTCCTCCCCCCTCACTGAGCACAGTGGGACACCAGATTCCCGCACTTTCTTGGGCACGCCCACGGCCCCCTCCTCCTCACAGAACGCTGGCAGCCATTCCTGTCAGCACTTCTGAAGCTAGAGAGGAGAGACAAACGGCTCTGGGAGATCCAGGCAGGGAATCTGGTGGTCACACAACCGCTTTGGGAGGTCGGTAAGCCGCACCTGTTTCTAGGTGCTGGCCCCCCTGGGTGCCGAAGTGTATATATATAAGTTTATATGCTATACATTTACTCTGTACGGTCGCACTGGTTTTTGGCTATATACCCTCCCAGATTGTACTCAGAGGAGACAACAGCATGTCGTCTGCAAATAGCAAGGGTGCCAAAGCACAGGCTTACTTTGCAACCTGTACCTCATGTGCGGCTATGCTACCTGCAGGTTCCACCTACCCTCATTGTGTGCAATGCTCGGCACCTATGGTAATGACTCAGCCGGAGCCTCAGCCACTAGTGGGACCCTCGGCCCAGGTAGAAACACCGGCTGCCACTGTCCAGGTGACAGGGACGGAGTTTGCAGTATTCGCTGACAAACTTTCTGAGACTATGGATAAATGGTCTGCTAAGATACTAGAAGCTTTGCAGTCCAGACCTGTAACACAGGCCCCGGGCACTGTTGAATCATTGACCCCAGGCCCCCCGCGGTTGGTGCAGCAAAGTGCTCCTGGGGTGACTCATAGGTCTCAAGGTGAGGTCTCTGACACGGACCGCAGTCCCAGACCACCTAAGCGGGGTCGCTGGGAGCTTCCCTCGACTTCATCACACTGCTCAGGGTCTCAGCAGGAGGACTCTCTAGAGGATGAAGCGGAGGGGGCAGATCAGGACTCTGATCCTGAAGCCGCTCTCAACCTAGATACACCAGAAGGGGACGCCATAGTGAACGACCTTATAGCGTCCATCAATCAGGTGTTGGATCTTTCTCCCCCAGCTCCTCCAATTGAGCAGTCGGCTTCTCAGCAGGAGAAATTCTGTTTTAGGTTTCCCAAGCGTACAATGAGTATGTTCCTGGATCACTCCGATTTCAGAGAGGCAGTCCAGAAACACCGAGCTTGTCCAGATAAGCGCTTTTCTAAGCGACTTAAGGACACACGTTATCCCTTTCCCCCTGACGTTGTCAAGGGTTGGGCTCAGTGTCCCAAGGTGGATCCTCCAGTCTCCAGACTGGCGGCTAGATCCATAGTTGCAGTGGAAGATGGGGCCTCACTCAAAGATGCCACTGACAGACAGATGGAGCTCTGGTTGAAATCCATCTATGAGGCTATCGGCGCGTCCTTTGCTCCGGCATTCGCAGCCGTATGGGCGCTCCAAGCTATCTCAGCTTGTCACTCGCAGATTAATGCAGTCACACGGGCCTCTGCTCCGCAGGTGGTGTCATTAACCTCTCAGGCGTCGGCGTTTGCGTCATACGCCATTAATGATGTCCTGGACTCTACGAGCCGTACGGCGGTAGCATCCGCCAATTCGGTGGCAGTCCACAGGGCCATGTGGCTACGTGAATGGAAGGCAGACTCTGCCTCCAAAAAGTTCTTAACCGGGTTGCCATTTTCTGGCGACCGCCTGTTTGGTGAGCGATTGGATGAAATCATTAAACAATCCAAGGGAAAGGACTCATCCTTACCCCAGTCCAAACCAAAAAGACCTCAACAACGGAAGGTACAATCTAGGTTTCGGTCCTTTCGGCCCGCGGGCAGGTCTCAATTCTCCTCGTCCAACAGGCCACAGAAGGGTCAGACGAACTCCGATTCATGGCGGTCTAAGTCACGTCCTAAAAAGACCGCCGGAGGAACCGCTCCCAAAGCGGCCTCCTCATGACTTTCGGCCTCTTCACGCCGCATCCTCGGTCGGTGGCAGGCTCTCCCGCTTTTGCGACGCCTGGTTGCCACAGGTACAAGACCGTTGGGTGAGAGACATTCTGTCTCACGGTTACAGGATAGAGCTCAGCTCTCGTCCTCCGACTCGTTTCTTCAGAACATCTCCGCCCCTCGAGCAAGCCGATGCTCTTCTTCAGGCGGTGTGCACTCTGAAGGCAGAAGGAGTGGTGATCCCTGTTCCTCTTCAGCAACAGGGTCACGGTTTTTACTCCAACTTGTTTGTGGTGCCAAAAAAGGACGGATCTTTCCGTCCTGTTCTGGACCTAAAACTGCTCAACAAACACGTGAAAACCAGGCGGTTCCGGATGGAATCGCTCCGCTCCGTCATCGCCTCAATGTCCCAAGGAGATTTCCTAGCATCGATCGATATCAAAGATGCTTATCTCCACGTACCAATTGCACCAGAGCATCAGCGCTTCCTGCGTTTCGCCATCGGGGACGAACACCTTCAGTTCGTGGCACTGCCTTTCGGCCTGGCGACAGCACCACGGGTCTTCACCAAGGTCATGGCAGCAGTTGTAGCAGTCTTACACTCTCAGGGACACTCGGTGATCCCTTACTTAGACGATCTGCTTGTCAAGGCACCCTCCCGAGTGGCATGCCAACACAGCCTGGACATTGCTCTGGAGACTCTTCAGAGATTCGGGTGGATCATCAATTTCACAAAGTCAAATCTGACACCGGCCCAATCACTGACATATCTTGGCATGGAGTTTCATACTCTTCCAGCGATAGTGAAGCTTCCGCTGGACAAACAGCGTTCACTACAGACAGGGGTGCAATCTCTACTTCAAGGCCAGTCACACCCCTTGAGGCGCCTCATGCACTTCCTAGGGAAGATGGTGGCAGCAATGGAGGCAGTTCCTTTTGCGCAGTTTCATCTGCGTCCACTTCAATGGGACATTCTCCGCAAGTGGGACAGGAAGTCGACGTCCCTCGACAGGAACGTCTCCCTTTCTCAGGCAGCCAAAGCCTCTCTTCGGTGGTGGCTTCTTCCCACTTCATTGTCGAAGGGGAAATCCTTCCTACCACCATCCTGGGCGGTGGTCACGATGGACGCGAGCCTGTCAGGGTGGGGAGCGGTCTTTCTCCACCACAGGGCCCAGGGTACCTGGACTCAGCCAGAGTCCTCCCTGCAGATCAATGTTCTGGAGATAAGGGCAGTGTATCTTGCCCTAAAAGCGTTCCAGCCGTGGCTGGAAGGCAAACAGATCCGAATTCAGTCGGACAACTCCACAGCGGTGGCATACATCAACCACCAGGGCGGCACACGCAGTCGGCAAGCCTTCCAGGAAGTCCGGCGGATTCTGCTGTGGGCGGAAGCCACTGCATCCGCCATATCCGCAGTTCACATCCCGGGCGTAGAAAACTGGGAAGCAGACTTTCTCAGTCGCCAGGGCATGGACGCAGGGGAATGGTCCCTTCACCCGGACGTATTTCAAGAGATCTGTTGCCGCTGGGGGATGCCGGACGTCGACCTAATGGCGTCCCGGCACAACAACAAGGTCCCGGCATTCATGGCACGGTCTCAAGATCAGAGCTCTGGCGGCAGACGCATTAGTTCAGGATTGGTCGCAGTTTCAACTGCCTTATGTGTTTCCTCCTCTGGCACTGTTGCCCAGAGTGTTACGCAAGATCAGGTCAGACTGCCGCCGCGCCATCCTCGTCGCTCCAGACTGGCCGAGGAGGTCGTGGTACCCGGATCTGTGGCATCTCACGGTGGGTCAACCGTGGGCACTACCAGACCGACCAGACTTGCTGTCTCAAGGGCCGTTTTTCCATCTGAATTCTGCGGCCCTCAACCTGACTGTGTGGCCATTGAGTCCTGGATCCTAGCATCTTCAGGGTTATCTCAAGAGGTCATTGCCACTATGAGACAGGCCAGGAAACCAACGTCCGCCAAGATCTACCACAGGACGTGGAGAATATTCTTATCCTGGTGCGCTGATCAGGGTTTTACTCCCTGGCCATTTGCCTTGCCCACTTTTCTTTCCTTCCTTCAATCCGGATTGGAAAAGGGTTTGTCGCTCGATGCTCTTAAGGGACAAGTCTCAGCGCTCTGTGTTTTTCCAGAAGCGCCTAGCCAGACTTCCAAAGGTGCGCACGTTCCTGCAGGGGGTTTGTCACATAGTTCCTCCTTACAAGCGTCCGTTCGAACCCTGGGATCTGAACAGGGTGCTGATGGCTCTTCAGAAACCACCTTTTGAGCCAATGAAGGATATTTCTCTTTCACGCCTTTCGCAGAAAGTGGTCTTCCTAGTAGCAGTCACTTCACTTCGGAGAGTGTCTGAGCTAGCAGCGCTGTCATGCAAGGCTCCTTTCCTGGTGTTTCACCAGGACAAGGTGGTTCTGCGTCCGGTTCCGGAATTTCTCCCTAAGGTGGTATCCCCCTTTCATCTCAATCAGGATATCTCCTTACCTTCTCTTTGTCCACATCCAGTTCACCAATGTGAAAAGGATTTGCACTTGTTGGATCTGGTGAGAGCACTCAGACTCTACATTTCTCGTACGGCGCCCCTGCGCCGCTCGGATGCACTCTTTGTCCTTGTCGCTGGCCAGCGTAAAGGGTCACAGGCTTCCAAATCAACCCTGGCTCGGTGGATCAAGGAACCAATTCTCGAAGCCTACCGTTCCTCTGGGCTTCCGGTTCCCTCAGGGCTGAAGGCCCATTCTACCAGAGCCGTGGGTGCGTCCTGGGCTTTGCGGCACCAGGCTACGGCTCAGCAGGTGTGTCAGGCGGCTACCTGGTCGAGTCTGCACACTTTCACGAAACACTATCAGGTGCATACCTATGCTTCGGCAGATGCCAGCCTAGGTAGGCGAGTCCTTCAGGCGGCGGTTGCCCACCTGTAGGAAGGGGCCGTTTTACGGCTCTATTACGAGGTATTATTTTACCCACCCAGGGACTGCTTTTGGACGTCCCAATTGTCTGGGTCTCCCAATGGAGCGACAAAGAAGAAGGGAATTTTGTTTACTTACCGTAAATTCCTTTTCTTCTAGCTCCAATTGGGAGACCCAGCACCCGCCCCTGTTCCCTTCGGGCTGTTGTTCTTTGTGTACACATGTTGTTCATGTTGAATGGTTTTCAGTTTTCCGAACTTCCTTCGGATTGAATTACTTTAGACCAAATTATAAGTTTCGTCCTTCCTGCTTTTGCACCAAAACTGAGGAGCCCGTGACTCACGGGGGGGTGTATAGGCAGAAGGGGAGGGGCTTTACACTTTTAAGTGTAATACTTTGTGTGGCCTCCGGAGGCAGAAGCTATACACCCAATTGTCTGGGTCTCCCAATTGGAGCTAGAAGAAAAGGAATTTACGGTAAGTACACAAAATTCCCTTCTTTTCCCAGACATAAGCAATTTGAAAGCGAATACAAGTCCCATTGTAGAGATGCAGAGCCTGGTGATCTGTTGTGTGCTTCTGTGTGGTGTGGAAATATTCCTATTTTTAGTTTGTCCTTCCTGTGTGTTTTATTTCCTCCTGGGTTCGTTTTGTCCCTCCTCTGTGTCTTGATTGCAGTGTGCATGTGTTTTGGATTTTCCAGTCTATGGTATTTGTGGGGTTTGCTTCTCCGGTCCTGGTCCTTTCCTGGGGTGGGGGAGAGGGGGTTTTAGTTCAGGATTCAGACAGGAGTTAGGGTCACGCTGGTGGTCCAGACCTGGCTACCATCAAGCCTACCTCTGGGATAAGGGACAGCGCAGGGTTCCTAGTCTGAGGGCCAGATTAGAGGTCCCTTCTCCAGTTACCCATACACTCCCATGACAGCAATTGGATAACTTTCTTCTGAATTGACAGCTCATTGCTCTAACATGATGTAATAAAGCCATCTACCAGAAGAGACTGGTGTTAAATGGGGATACAGAAGGGAGGATGAGGAAGGAGAACATTTGGATTGAAAAGGGGGAAGCGATTAGAGGAATCGGGGGAGGTGTTATTTCATCCTACTTTGGACTAAAGCCACCATACACAATAGATGGCTATCTGCCGACAACCATCTCTGCTGAAACGTCTATACATAGGAGTGCTCTCTTGGTTTGGCTCTGGTGTTCTCCATTAGAAAGCTGCCTACTGACCTGTTGACCAGTGGCTTATTTCCGGGATCACAATGTGATCAACTGTCCAAAATCAGACATGGGTGATCGACATCGGTTCGCCGAACTGAAAAATAGCAAGAAGACGACTAAATACCCTACACAATTTAGAATACTCACAGCAAGATAAAGCAGTGGTGAACTGCTCAGGGCAAGAAAAACTAATGCACTAACAGGGTGCAGCGAAACCCCCAATATATGGAGACATCACAGGTGCAAGAGGACTCACACAGCTCCAGAATGTGGAGGGGATGATCGCTGAATGGTAAAACTGCACACTAGGGGCTTTCATAGGGCTCCATTCACACTTGCAGGCGAATAGTAATCCAGTCAGAAGCCTATTACACGCCCATACTATTTGATTAGGCGGGCTGCCCGGTACTAGTGTGCACCATATAGGGACGTGTAGTCTCCAATATGCAAGTCCAAACATTAAGAGGCCTGGCTGCACCCCGTATAAAATGTCGTCCAAAAAAATAAATACACAATATCTGAGGTATTAGTCGATATTATGGCCAAAATAATGGTAGCCTACGAACCACATCACGGTTCCTCATACTTGTAGGTCCCTACACTAATCTACATAACTAAAAAAATAGCAAAAAAGACTAAATATCCTCCACAAGTCCATGTAGGGTTGAGGAAAAACTTGCAGATCTGAGCTGCAGCATTGTCTTACATGGGGCCAAGTCCAATACAAGATTTCTTTGTCGCTCCATTGGGAGACCCAGACAATTGGGTGTATAGCTACTGCCTCCGGAGGACACACGAAGTATTACACTTAAAAGTGTAAAGCCCCTCCCCTCTGCTATACACCCTCCCGTGCATCACGGGCTCCTCAGTTTTTAAGCTTTGTGCGAAGGAGGCACACATGCAAGCATAGCTCCACAACTTAGTCAGCAGCAGCTGCTGACTATTTCGGATGGAAGAAAAGTGGGCCCATATAGGGCCCCCAGCATGCTCCCTTCTCACCCCACTCTGGTCGGCGGTGTTGTTAAGGTTGAGGTACCCATTGCGGGTACGGAGGCTGGAGCCCACATGCTGTTTTCCTTCCCCATCCCTGCAGGGCTCTGGGTGAAGTGGGATCCATAATCGGTCTCTAGACACTGGGACCGTGCTCCCTCCGCAGCCCCTGGGAATCTGCTGGACAGGAGCTGAGTATCGTCAGGGACATGGCCCTGCTACTGCGAGGTACTCTGTATCCCCTTGGGGACGGCGCATGGCGCGCTTGTGTCGTACACGCTGCAGCACTGCTGGGCGTGTTAGTGCGCCGGGACCGCGCTTGTGGCCGGCTGCGCTTACACTCTAGTCTCCGGCTTCTGCCTAGTAACGCATACTCCAGGTGCTCTGTGTTCCCGTTGGGACGGCGCATAAAGCACCTTGGGCACAGACGCTGCAGCGACTGCGGCGTGCGTGTGGGTCCGGGACTACCGCGCCGACCGTGCACTGCCGGTCGGCCGCGATTTCAACTTTAATCCCCGGCTTTTGCGGCCTAGTATGGGATTCTCCCGCCCCCAGACCTGCCAGTCAGGGAAAAGGGCGGGACGGTCGGTATCACGCCGACAGTGAGGGCTGTAGTACATTGAGCTGTCCTCCGCCCCCCTCACTACCCACGCTGAGGCACCAGATTCCCGCACTTTTGTGTGAACACGCCCACGCCTCCCTCCTCCTCAGAGAACGCCGTCAGCCATGTTTTTTCAACACCTGGCTGCAGCTGAGGGAGATCCGGGTCAGAGAATCTGAGGGCTACAAGCCACATCCGCAGCCCCTGCCGGAGACGGAGTATCGTCAGGGACACCCTGCAGCTACAGGTACTCTGTGTCCCCGTTGGCACGGTGCCTGAAGCACCTTGGCCGCAGACGCAGCTGCGATTGCGGTGGGCATTCTTTGTCCGGGACTACCGCGCCGACCATGCATGTTTGCCGGCCGCGGTTTTACTTGAGTCCCCGGCTTTTGCGGCCTAGTGGGTTAACACTCCCGCCCCTGAGCCTGCCAGTCAGGGAGAGGGGCGGGAGGGTCGGTAGGTTGCCGACGGTGAGGGCTGGAGCACACCTCGCTGTCCTCCGCCCCCCCGCACTGATCCCTATAGACCACCGGATTCCTGCAGACACCTGCATCATAACGTAGGGAGTGCTGGAGCATACGTTGCTATCCTCCTTCCCCCTCACTGAGCACTGGGGGGCACCAGTTTTTCAAAGGTGGTCTTCCTAGGGTGTTGTCACCCCCTGGGTGCCGCAGTGTATATATATATATATATATATATATATATATATATATATATATATATATATATATATATATAATATATATATATATATATTATATATGTGTCTATCTATATGATTTCACTGTTCGGCAGCATTATTGTTTTTGGCTGTATACCCTCACTGATTACTCTGCGGACGACAGGCTGTTGTCTGCTCTTAAAGAGTAAGGGTGCCAAAACACTGGCTTATTTTAACCTCTTGTGCGCCTATATTACAGGCACTGCACAGATAACAGCGACAGAGTTTCCATGATGAAAACTTCGCCGGCGTTCCCGGTCCAAGCGGCAGGGACAGAGTTACAGCTTGCTGAGAAACTCTCTGGGTCATTTTCCCTATCCATGTCTCAGGCTATGGACAAGTGGTCGGCTAAGAGACTAGGAGTTTGCAGTCCAGACCGGTCCCTTAAACAGGCCCCGGGCACTGCGAGATCGCCCCAGGCCTCTGTCGGTCTGCGACGAAGCGTGTTCCTGGGGTGGCCTCTAGTTATGACGTGGGGTACTCCAGCACGAACCGCAGTCCCAGTCCGGCTAAGCAGCCTTGCTGGGAATCTTCCCCGACTTCTTCAAGGGTCTCAGCTTGAGGACCCTCTAGAGGATGGGGCGGAGGTCGCAACCCAGGACTCTGTCTGGACGTGGCTCTAACGGCTTCACAGATACTGTACAGAAGCACACCTTCCCGGACAAGCGTTTTACTAAACGTCTTATAACACATTCTCCTCTGACGTTGTTAACGTTCGGGCTCAGTGTCATAAGGTGCCGTCCAGTCTCTTGACTGGCGGCTAGATCAGCAGTAGCAGTGGCTGACGGGTCCACGCTCAAGAATGCCACGGACAGACAGATAGAACTCCTAATGAGATCCATCTATGAAGCTATCGGCGCGTCCTTTGCTCCGGCATTCGCAGCTGTATGGGCACTCCAAGCTATCTCAGCTGGTCAGGCGCAAATTGACGCACTCACACGTACGTCTGCGCCGCAGGTGGCGTCCATAACCTCTCAAACGTCGGCATTCGCGTCCTACGCTATTAATGCTGTCCTGGACTCTGCGAGCCGTACGGCGGTTGCACAGAAGGAGTGGTGGTCCCGGTCCCTCTTCAGCAACAGGGTCACGGTTCTACTCCAACCTGTTTGTGGTTCCAAAGAAGGACGGGTCCTTCCGTCCTGTTTTGGACCTAAAACTGCTCAACAAACACGTAAGGACCAGGCGGTTCCGGATGGAATCCCTCCGCTCCGTCATCGCCTCAATGTCCCAAGGAGATTTCCTAGCATCGATAGATATCAAGGATGCTTATCTCCACGTACCAATTGCTCCAGAGCATCAGCGCTTCTTGCGCTTCGCCATAGGAGACGAACACCTTCAGTTCGCGGCACTGCCGTTCGGCCTGGCGACAGCCCCAAGGGTTTTCACCAAGGTCATGGCTACAGTAGTTGCGGTCCTCCACTCTCAGGGTCACTCAGTGATACCTTACTTAGACGATCTGCTGGTCAAGGCACCCTCTCAAGAGGCATGCCAACACAGCCTCAACGTTACTCTGGAGATTCTCCAGAGTTTCGGGTGGATCATCAATTTTCCTAAGTCAAATCTGACACCGGTCCAATCGCTGACATATCTTGGCATGGAGTTTCATACTCTTCCAGCGATAGTGAAGCTTCCGCTGGACAAACAGCGTTCACTACAGACAGGGGTGCAATCTCTCCTTCAAGGTCGGTCGCACCCCTTGAGGCGCCTCATGCACTTCCTGGGGAAGATGGTGGAAGCAATGGAAGCAGTCCCTTTCGCGCAGTTTCACCTGCGTCCACTTCAATGGGACATCCTACGCAAGTGGGACAGGATGCCGACGTCCCTAGACAGGGACGTCTCCCTCTCTCAGGCAACCAAAGCTTCCCTTCGGTGGTGGCTTCTTCCCACCTCATTATCGAAGGGGAAATCCTTCCTACCCCCATCCTGGGCGGTGGTCACGACGGACGCGAGTCTGTCAGGGTGGGGAGCAGTTTTTCTCCACCACAGGGCTCAGGGTACGTGGACTCAGCAAGAGTCCTCACTTCAGATCAATGTTCTGGAGATCAGGGCAGTGTATCTTGCCCTAAAAGCGTTCCAGCAGTGGCTGGAAGGCAAGCAGATCCGAATTCAGTCGGACAACTCCACATCGGTGGCTTACATCAACCACCAAGGTGGGACACGCAGTCGGCAAGCCTTCCAGGAAGTCCGGCGGATTCTGCTGTGGGTGGAAACCACAGCATCCACCATATCCGCAGTTCACATCCCGGGCGTAGAAAACTGGGAAGCAGACTTTCTCAGTCGCCAGGGCATGGACGCAGGGGAATGGTCCCTTCACCCGGACGTGTTTCAGGAGATCTGTTGCCGCTGGGGGATGCCGGACGTCGACCTAATGGCGTCACGGCACAACAACAAGGTCCCAACATTCATGGCTCGATCTCAAGATCACAGAGCTCTGGCGGCAGACGCCTTAGTTCAGGATTGGTCGCAGTTTCGGCTTCCTTATGTGTTTCCTCCTCTGGCTCTGTTGCCCAGAGTGTTACGCAAGATCAGGGCCGACTGCCGCCGCGCCATCCTCGTCGCCCAGACTGGCCGAGGAGGTCGTGGTACCCGGATCTGTGGCATCTCACGGTCGGCCAACCGTGGGCACTGCCAGACCGACCAGATTTGCTGTCTCAAGGGCCGTTTTTCCATCTGAATTCTGCGGCCCTCAACCTGACTGTGTGGCCATTGAGTCCTGGATCCTAGCGTCTTCAGGATTATCTCAAGAGGTCATTGCCACTATGAGACAGGCTAGGAAACCAACGTCCGCCAAGATCAACCACAGGACGTGGAAAATATTCCTGTCGTGGTGCTCTGCTCAGGGGTTTTCTCCCTGACCATTTGCCTTGCCCACTTTTCTGTCCTTTCTTCAATCCGGATTGGAAAAGGGTTTGTCGTGAGGGATATTTCGCTCACACGTCTTTCGCAGAAAGTGGTTTTTTTCTAGTAGCAGTCACCTCACTTCGGAGAGTGTCTGAGTTGGCAGCGTTATCATGCAAAGCTCCTTTCCTGGTGTTTCACCATGACAAGGTGGTTCTGCGTCCGGTTCCGGAATTCCTCCCTAAGGTGGTATTCCCTTTTCATCTCAATCAGGACATCTCCTTACCCTCGTTGTGTCCTCATCCAGTTCACCGATGTGAAAAGGATTTGCTCTTGTTAGGTCTGGTGAGAGCACTCAGACTCTACATTTCTCGTACGGCGCCCCTGCGCCGCTCGGATGCGCTCTTTGTCCTTGTCGCTGGCCAGCGTAAAGGGTCGCAGGCTTTCAAGTCAACTTGGCTCAGTGGATCAAGGAACCAATTCTTGAAGCCTACCGTTCTGCTGGGCTTCCGGTCCCTTCAGACTGGAGGCCCATTCCGCCAGAGCCATGGGTGCGTCCTGGGCATTGCTGCACCAGGCTACGGCTCGGCAGGTGTGTCAGGCGACTACCTGGTCGAGTCTGCACACTTTCACGAAGCACTATCTAGTGCATACCTACGCTTCGGCAGATGCCAGCTGAGGTAGGCGGGTCCTTCAGGCGGCGGTGGTCCACCTGTAGGAAGGAGCCGTTTTACGGCTCTTTTATCGAGGTATTCTTTTACCCACCCAGGGACTGCTTTTGGACGTCCCAATTGTCTGGGTCTCCCAATGGAGCGACAAAGAAGAAGGGAATTTTGTTTACTTACCGTAAATTCCTTTTCTTCTAGCTCCAATTGGGAGACCCAGCACCCGCCCCTGTGCCCTTCGGGCTGTTGTTTTCTTTGTGTACACATGTTGTTCAGATTGAATTGTTCTTGGTTATGGTTTCAGTTCTCCGAACATCCTTCGGATTGAATTTACCTTAGACCAATTTATAAGTTTCCTCCTTCCTGCTTTTGCACCAAAACTGAGGAGCCCGTGATGCACGGGAGGGTGTATAGCAGAGGGGAGGGGCTTTACACTTTTAAGTGTAATACTTTGTGTGTCCTCCGGAGGCAGTAGCTATACACCCAATTGTCTGGGTCTCCCAATTGGAGCTAGAAGAAAAGGAATTTACGGTAAGTAAACAAAATTCCCTTCTTTGTCACATTGCACTCCAGCCTTAGGTGGGAAATATTGTGACCGCTATTAAAGGGTGGAGGAGGCTTTTATTCCCTCTTTAATTTTGCCTTAAAGTCATTATATAACGGAGAATGTTTCCTGACATTTTGCACTGTATAATCCATTTTATTTTCTGTTTCGTATGTTTTATTGCCGGTCCATAATAGTGGATAGCATTGTTCCCAACAGTGACCTGGGAGTCAGAGATGCATCCAGGTGTTTTCCCCATGCTGGTCCCATTCGCACGATTTCCATCCATTTCAGACCTTTTCCTGCCCCCCTTTCCGCCCTCCTGTTAGGGTCTTCTGGAAAAATGCTTGAATTTCCTGTTGACGTCCATTATACTAGTTACTCGAGTCAAGCCCGTCCAAGCGTCCAACTGCTCGATTCGAGTACCAAGCACTTGTGCTTTTTAGTGCTTGCTCATTGCTAGTGTTTGGTCTTTAGTATAGTGATGTATTTTCAGTAACAACTGCTGACGTTTCCCTATACCCGTGATTAGAGTGCACCACCCTGGTTGTAATCATGGTTACCTGCTTAGGAGCCCACGCAAATATTTTGTCCCCCCCTCCCAAGCCGAACCCTGAGCTAGACCTCTGCTGTCACCACAGAACCATATGGGGGATTGTTTTATTTTTCCCCCCAAGATGTGATGTTTCCAGTGATAGCAATTTTCTTTGTCGCTCCATTGGGAGACCCAGACAATTGGGTGTATAGCTTCTGCCTCCGGAGGCCACACAAAGTTATTACACTTTAAAAAGTGTAACCCCTCCCCTCTGCTATACACCCTCCCGTGCATCACGGGCCCATCAGTTTTATGCTTTGTGTTGAAGGAGGCACACATTCACGCAAGCTCCACATTTTAGTCAGCAGCAGCTGCTGACTTTATCGGATGGAAGAAAAGAGGGCCCCTCACAGGGCCCCCGGCATGCTCCCTTCTCACCCCACTTTGGTCGGCGGTGCTGTTAAGGTTGAGGTACCCATTGCGGGTACAAAGGCTGGAGCCACATGCCGTTTTCCTTCCCCATCCCTTAGGGGCTCTGGGAGAAGTGGGATCCTAGCCGGTCACCAGGCACTGGGACCGGGCTCCCTCCGCAGTCCCTGTGGGAACCTGACGGACAGGAGACTGGATGTCATCAGGGACAGGCCCTGCTTCTCTGAGGTACTCTGTGTCCCCTTGGGGACGGCGCATAGAGCGCCTGTGGATCGGACACTGCAGCAGCTGCGCTGTGTTTGGGGCCGCTGGGACTACCGCGCCGACCGTGCCTGTTTGCCGGCCGCGCTTATAACTCGAGTCCCCGGCTTTTGCGGCCTAGTACCGCATATTCCCACCCCCGGGCCTGCCAGTCAGGGGCAAGGGCGGGACGCTAGACTGACACGTCAGCGGTGAGGGCTGGAGCATACTTAGTATCCTCCTCCCCCCTCACTGAGCACCGGGGGGCACCAGATTCCCGCACTTTCTAAGGCACGCCCACGGCTCCCTCCTCCTCACAGAACGCTGGCAGCCATTATTATCATCGCTGCTGCCGGAGGAGAACTTCAGATAGAGCTCCATAACTCTGGGAGGCCCAGGCAGGGAATCTGGTGGACACACAACCGCTGGCGCGGTCGGTAAGCCGCACCTGTTACAGGTGCTGGCCCCCCTGGGTGCCGCAGTGTATATATATATATATATATCCATATTGGGTATACATTTGCTCTGCTCGGCTGCAGTATTTGCTTAGCTATATACCCTCACTGTTTGCTAAGAGGAGATAACAGCATGTCGTCTGCAAAAAGCAAGGGTGCCAAGGCACAGGCTTATTTTGCAACTTGTACCTCTTGTGCGGCTATGTTACCTGCAGGTTCCACCTACCCTCATTGTGTGCAATGCTCGGCCTCTGTGACACTCACTCAGCCGGAGCCTCAGGCACTGGTGGGACCCTCGGCTCAGGTAGAACCACCGGCTGTTACTGTCCAGGTGGCAGGGACAGAGTTTGCAGTGTTGGCTGAGAAACTTTCTGAGTCCCTTTCACAATCCATGGCTCAGTCTATGGACAAATGGTCTGCTAAGATACTTGAAGCTTTGCAGTCCAGACCGGTAACACAGGCCCCGGGCACTGTTGAATCATTGACCCCAGGCCCCCCTCGGTTAGAGCAGCAAACTGCTCCTGAGGTGACACATAGGTCCCACGGGGAGGACTCCGACTCGAACTGTAGTCACAGACCGTCTAAGCGGGCTCGCTGGGGACCTTCATCCACTTCATCACGCTGCTCAGGGTCTCAGCATGAGGACTCTCTGGAGGATGAGGCGGACGGTGCTCTCAATCTTGATACACCTGAAGGAGACGCCATTGTAAATGACCTTATAGCGTCCATTAACCAGGTGCTAGAACTTCCTCCTCCAACTCCACCTGTTGAGGAGTCAGCTTCACAACAGGAGAAACACCAGTTTAGGTTTCCCAAACGTACAAGGAGTGCTTTTTTCGATCACTCTAACTTCAGGGATGCTGTCCGGAAGCACAGAGCATATCCGGACAAGCGCTTTACTAAGCGCCTTAATGACACACGTTACCCCTTCCCACCTGATGTAGTTAAGGGTTGGGCTCAGTGTCCCAAGGTGGATCCTCCAGTCTCTAGGCTGGCGGCTAGATCCGTGGTATCAGTGGCAGATGGCTCATCGCTCAAAGATGCCACTGACAGGCAAATAGAGCTCCTGATGAAATCCATCTATGAAGCCATAGGTGCGTCTTTTGCTCCAGCATTTGCAGCCGTGTGGGCGCTCCAAGCTATCTCAGCTTGTCTGTCTGAGATTAAGGCGGTCACACGCACCGCTACTCCGCAGGTTGTGTCTTTGACTTCTCAGGCGTCGGCTTTTTCGTCCTACGCCATGAACGCGGTCCTCTACTGGGTGAGCCGTACAGCGGTAGCATCCGCCAATTCGGTGGCAGTCCGCAGGGCCATGTGGCTACGCAAATGGAAGGCAGACTCTGCTTCCAAGAAGTTCTTAACCGGTTTGCCATTTTCCGGCGACCGCTTGTTTGGCGAGCAATTGGACGAAATTATCAAGCAATCCAAGGGAAAGGACTCGTCCTTACCCCAGTCTAAACCGAGCAGACCTCAGCAGCGAAAGATTCAACCGAGGTTTCAGTCCTTTCGGCCCTCAGCCAGGTCCCGTTCCTCCACGTCCAACAGGTCACAGAAGGGCCAGAGCAACTCTTCTGCATGGCGGTCTAAGTCACGTCCTAAAAAGACCGCCGGAGGAGCCGCCCCCAAGGCGGCCTCCTCATGACTTTCGGTCTCCACAAACCGCATCCTCGGTCGGTGGCAGGCTCTTCCACTTTTGCGACGCCTGGTGGCCACATGTCCAAGACCGATGGGTGAGAGACATTCTGTCTCACGGTTACAGGATAGAGCTCAGTTCTCGTCCTCCGACTCGTTTCTTCAGAACATCTCCGCCCCCCGAGCGAGCCGATGCACTTTTTCAGGCGGTAAACACTCTGAAGGCAGAAGGAGTGGTGATTCCCGTTCCACCTCAGGAACATGGTCACGGATTCTACTCCAACTTGTTCGTGGTGCCAAAAAAGGACGGATCATTCCGTCCCGTTCTAGACCTCAAGCTGCTCAACAAGCATGTGAGCACCAGAAGGTTTCGGATGGAATCTCTCCGCTCAGTCATCGCCTCGATGTCACAAGGAGACTTCCTAGCATCAGTCGACATCAAAGATGCTTATCTCCATGTGCCAATCGCTCCCGAGCATCACCGCTTCCTGCGTTTCGCCATCGGGGACGAACACCTTCAGTTCGTGGCACTGCCTTTCGGCCTGGCGACAGCCCCACGGGTCTTCACCAAGGTCATGGCAGCAGTGGTGGCGGTCCTACACTCTCAGGGCCACTCGGTGATCCCTTACTTAGACGATCTTCTAGTCAAGGCACCCTCCAGGGTAGCATGCCAACACAGCCTGACCGTCACTCTGGAGACTCTCCAGAGGTTCGGGTGGATCATCAATTTCCCAAAGTCAAATTTGACACCGACCCAATCGCTGACTTACCTCGGGATGGAGTTTCATACCCTTTCAGCGATAGTGAAGCTCCCGCTGGACAAACAGCGTTCACTACAGACAGGGGTACAATCTCTTCTTCGGGGTCAGTCACACCCCTTGAGGCGCCTCATGCACTTCCTAGGGAAGATGGTGGCAGCAATGGAGGCAGTTCCTTTTGCGCAGTTTCATCTGCGTCCAGTTCAATGGGATATCCTCCGCAAATGGGACAAGAAGCCGACGTCCCTAGACAGGAACGTTTCGCTGTCACGGACAGCCAAGACCTCTCTTCAGTGGTGGCTTCTTTCCACTTCCTTGTCAAAAGGAAAATCCTTCTTGCCCCCATCCTGGGCTGTGGTCACGACGGACGCGAGTCTGTCAGGGTGGGGAGCGGTCTTCCTCCACCACAGGGCTCAGGGAACCTGGACTCCGACAGAGTCCTCCCTTCAGATCAACGTTCTGGAGATAAGGGCAGTGTATCTGGCCCTAAAGGCGTTCCAGCGGTGGCTGGAGGGACGGCAGATCCGAATACAGTCGGACAACGCCACGGCGGTTGCGTACATCAACCACCAGGGCGGCACTCGCAGTCTTCAAGCCTTCCGAGAAGTTCAGCGGATTCTGCTGTGGGCGGAAGCCACAGCCTCCACCATCTCCGCAGTTCACATCCCGGGCGTAGAAAACTGGGAAGCAGATTTTCTCAGTCGCCAGGGCATGGATGCAGGGGAATGGTCTCTTCACCCGGACGTGTTTCGGGAGATCTGTTGCAGCTGGGAAACGCCGGACGTCGATCTAATGGCGTCTCGGCACAACAACAAAGTCCCGGCATTCATGGCTCGGTCCAAGGATCACAGAGCTCTGGCGGCAGACGCGTTAGTTCAGGACTGGTCGCAGTTTCGACTGCCTTATGTATTTCCTCCTCTGGCACTGCTGCCCAGAGTATTACGCAAGATCAGGTCCGACTGCAGTCGCGCCATCCTAGTCGCTCCAGACTGGCCGAGGAGATCGTGGTACCCAGATCTGTGGCACCTCACGGTGGGTCAACCGTGGGCACTCCCAGACCGACCAGACTTGCTGTCTCAAGGGCCATTTTTCCATCTGAATTCCGCGGCCCTCAACCTGACTGTGTGGCCATTGAGTCCTGGCTCCTAGCGTCATCAGGGTTATCTCAAGATGTCATTGCCACCATGAGACAGGCCAGGAAACCAACGTCCGCCAAGATCTACCACAGGACTTGGAGGATCTTCTTATCCTGGTGCTCTGATCAGGGTTTCACTCCCTGGCAGTTTGCCTTGCCCACTTTTCTTTCTTTCCTTCAATCCGGAATGGACAAGGGCTTGTCTCTCGGCTCTCTCAAGGGACAAGTATCGGCGCTTTCCGTGTTTTTTCAAAAGCGTCTAGCCAGGCTTCCGCAGGTCCGTACGTTCCTGCAGGGAGTTTGCCACATAGTCCCACCTTACAAGCGTCCGCTAGAACCCTGGGATCTTAACAGAGTGCTGACGGCTCTCCAGAAGCCACCTTTCGAGCCGATGCGGGATGTCTCTCTATCTCGCCTTTCGCAGAAGGTGGCCTTCCTAGTGGCAGTCACATCACTTCGGAGAGTGTCTGAGCTAGCAGCGCTGTCATGCAAAGCCCCCTTCCTGGTGTTTCACCAGGATAAGGTGGTTCTGCGTCCGGTCCCGGAATTTCTCCCTAAGGTGGTATCCCCGTTTCATCTCAATCAGGATATCGCCTTACCTTCTTTTTGCCCTCATCCAGTTCACCAATGTGAAAAGGATTTGCACTTGTTAGATCTTGTGAGAGCACTCAGGCTCTACATTTCACGCACGGCGCCCTTGCGCCGTTCTGATGCGCTCTTTGTCCTTGTCGCTGGACAGCGTAAGGGGTCACAAGCTTCCAAGTCAACCTTGGCTAGGTGGATCAAGGAACCGATTCTTGAAGCCTACCGTTCGTCTGGGCTTCCGATTCCTTCAGGGCTGAAAGCCCATTCTACCAGAGCTGTAGGTGCGTCCTGGGCATTGCGGCACCAGGCTACGGCTCAGCAGGTGTGTCAGGCGGCTACCTGGTCGAGTCTGCACACTTTTACAAAACACTATCAGGTGCATGCCTATGCTTCGGCAGACGCCAGCCTAGGTAGGCAAGTCCTTCAGGCGGCAGTGGCCCACCTGTAAGAAGGGACCGTTGTTTCGGCTCTTTTTTATCGAGGTATTCTTTTACCCACCCAGGGATTGCTTTTGGACATCCCAATTGTCTGGGTCTCCCAATGGAGCGACAAAGAAGAAGGGAATTTTGTTTACTTACCGTAAATTCCTTTTCTTCTAGCTCCTATTGGGAGACCCAGCTCCCGCCCCTGTTCCCTTCGGGCTGTTGTTCTTTTGTGTACACATGTTGTTCATGTTCAATTGTTCTTTGGTTCATGGTTTCAGTTCTCCGAATATCCTTCGGATTGAATTTACCTTAGACCAATTTATAAGTTTCCTCCTTCCTGCTTTGGCACCAAAACTGATGGGCCCGTGATGCACGGGAGGGTGTATAGCAGAGGGGAGGGGTTACACTTTTTAAAGTGTAATAACTTTGTGTGGCCTCCGGAGGCAGAAGCTATACACCCAATTGTCTGGGTCTCCCAATAGGAGCTAGAAGAAAAGGAATTTACAGTAAGTAAACAAAATTCCCTTCTTTCTCCATATGTCTCTGTCTCTCTCTTTCTCTCTTTCTCTCTCTCTATATATATATATACACATATACATACATACATACACACACACACACACACACACACACACACACACACACACACACATATACATACATATATACTGTATATACCTACACATCTTCGGAATCAATAGTGAATGGTGCTCTGTTAGGAATATATATATATATATATATATATATTATATAAAATAAAAATTTGAGTAAAATGTTAATCGTTCTTTTATTCTATAGACTGACATGTCTCCGAATTTCCAAGCAATAAATTTTGTATTTATTTTCTGAAAATGAGAAATGGTCAAAATAACAAAAAAATGCATTGCTTTCAGACCTCAAATGATGCAAAGAAAACAAGTTGATAATCATTTAGGAACAACAATATTAATGTTTTAACTCAGGAAGAGTCCAGAAATCAATATTTTGTGAAATAACCATGATTTTTAATCAGTTTTCATGCATCTTGGCATTCTTTCCACCAGTCTGTCACACTGGTTTTGGGTGACCTTATGCTACTCTTGGTGCAAAAATGCAAGCAGTTCTTCTTTGTTTGATGGCTTGTGACTCCATCTTCCTCTTGATTAAATTCCAGTGGTTTTCAATGGGGTTCATGGCTGGAGATTGGGCTAGCCACGACAGGGTTTTGATGTGGTGGTCCTTCATCCATACGTTGATTGACCTATTTGTGTGGCATGGCGCAATGTCCTGCTGGAAATAAACAGTCCTGAGTTGGGGAACATTGCCTGAGCAGAAAGAAGCAACTGTTTTTCCAGGATAACCTTGTTGCGGCTTGCTTCATACGTCCTTCGCAAAGTTTAATCTACCCACTTTCTAGAGTAAGAATCTTCTCTGAGTATAATTTTTGGCTTTGCCCAACACCTGGTCGGAGACCTGGCGAGGCGTACAAGCCACAGTGTCTTGCATCCACTGTGAAATTTGGTGGCGGATCTGTGACGGTCTGGGGATGCTTCAGCAAGGCTGGAATTAGGCAGGTTGACAGCCACTGATAATTTTGCCTGCTCTGTCTGGGATCCTGTAAAAACATTGTGCCGTACATACACTGTGTGCAGAATTATTAGGCAAGTTGTATTTTAGAGGAATTTTTTTTCTCTGATGCCTCATTGGGGGACACAGGACCATGGGTGTTTATGCTGCCTATCCATATGAGGACACTAAGTAGATGCAAAAGCATAGCTCCTCCTCTGCAGTATACACCCCCTGGCCGGGCCAGGCCAGGCAATCTCAGTTTTAGCTTAGTGACTGTAGGAGGCACATTCTTTCAAGGTTTTGTTATTTTTTGAGGTCGACGGTTTCCCTTTGGGACCGATCTCCCAATACCATCAACGGCCGGGAACGCGGAGTGTCGTCTCCACGTACCCCCTCCTGCAACGCTGGATCCTGGGCTGCCTTTTACTGGACGACTGGTCCCACAGACACCGATTTTCCAGAGCCCAGGGCAGAGGCACAATTCCTCAGCCCCTCTTTACAGGCTCTGAGTTGAACATGGCACCTGTGTGGCCGGACACAGCAAGCTGACTCTGCTATTTCCACTGCCTGGACTGAGGCAGCGTTAAGGTGAGATCCTCCCTGACTGGTTTCCCAGACAAAGGGAGAAAAGACAAGAGCCCCAGGGATCCTGAACACAGTGTTAATTTTTCTCTAGCTGCGTGCTGGCTGGAGGAGGGGGAGAAGTCCCTCGCTGTTTGCAGAAAATCCTGCACAGATAATTTACCGGTGGCGGGGGGAGGGCCCAGAGCTCAGGAACTCACACTGTTTATTTGCTCTGGTTATTTGCTCTAGCTGTGTGCTCTGTGCTCTGATTGCAGGAAAGCCGGCAGAGATAATCCACCAAGCTGTGTGCTGACTAGAGCGATGGGGAGAAAAACTGTCACAGAAGCTCCCTTCCCGCCGTTTTTTGCTACCGACAGCAGGGGGGCACACTGACTTCTTCTTGGCGCTCTTAGCGCTAAGCCCCGTCCCCCGTCGGCCGCTAAAAGCCCCGCCCCCCCAGGAAAGCGTGCAAAGTTCTCCACAGAGCTTACTCCTTCCTGAGGACGCAGGGCCATCGGCTGATTCTGGTGAGGTACTTGCTTCACTTGTAGCTCTGCTGAGCATTGCTCCCCCTCCTGGCATACTCCTATTAGGAACATGCAGAATTCTAAGGGTACTAAGAGATTATTCAGCCTGCACTGCCTGCCACGCTGAGCTACCACATAAACACACCTCTTCTCTCTGTGAGTCCTGTGCCCCTATAGCCCCCCCAAGAACCCCCCGCCACCACCGCCGCAACAGTCAGCCCAGAGCCTAGGGCTCCCAGCCCACCGGAATGGGCACAGTTTCTGTCCCAATCCATGGAAAAACTGCCACAGAACCTGGTGCTGGCTATACAATGTCGTCCTCCACACCCTTCTGGGCCCTTGGACGCAACGCAGCCTGAGGATACCCCTATGGAGGATCCTTCTGAGGAAATCCGGGCACATGCTTCACTGGTTGCAGGGATCAGGAAAAGAGCACACGGCCGGGTGTCTCCAGCACTCTCTCATTGCCCCCATGACTCCCTCGGGAGCACACAGGGCAGGCTTTCCCACACGCTCCACGGCTTCTGAAGAGCTGGAGGAGGGAGAATGCTGTTTGAACCAGGAGGATTCCTTGGTTTCATCCTCTCCAGATGATCAAACTGCAATAGACTCCCTTATAGCAGCAGTCAACCAAACTGCATGTGGAGGATCCCCCATCCACTACCACTGACCATGCAGTTTCCTTTAAGAGGGCAAGGAAACCCAGAAAGGTTTTCGCTGATAACCCAGAGTTTCAGGTTATCCTCACAAAGCAAAGGGAGAAGCCTGACAGGCGTTTCGGTAACCGAAAACTCATGGAGTCCCGGTACCCTTTTGCCTCACCTGCCCCTAAGGGCTGGGCCGATCCGCCCTCGGTCGACTCACCGGTCTCCCGCCTTGCCACAAAGACGCTCCTGTCTTTACCTGATGGTTCCTCCATCAAGGACCCGACAGACAGACAGGTGGAGCACCTCGCCCGCTCTGTTTTTGAGGCTGTGGGTTCCTCCCTCTCGCCCTCCTTTGCCTCTGTGTGGGTCGCAAAGGCGATCTCAGTCTGGGCAGGATCCCTTAACACTTTGCTTGAGGAATCCCAGTTCACTCATACCTTCACAGAGGTAACGGCTCAGATTGCCGCTGCGGCGGAGTACCTCTTGCAGGCCTCCATGGACGCTGCTACCTGCGCAGTGTTTGCCGCCTCAAATACCATAGCCATCCGCAGAGCTCTCTGGCTCCGACAATGGCGAGCGTACCCTGCCTCCAAGAAGTCTCTCACGGGCCTTCCCTTTTTTCCAGACCGATGGTTTGGCGAACGTCTGGACAAGCTCATTTCTGACGCCACGGGAAGAAAGAGTAACTCCCTCCCCCAGTTGAAGTCCAGGACGACCTTCACCAGACGTCCACAGTCCTCGTTCCGCTCCTTCGGAACTCATTGGTTGGTCGACATCCCGTGCTGTCCCCGCCACCAGCTGCGGACTACGCAGGGACCGACCTTCTCCGCTCTCCCCGAAACCCATTTCGTCATGACAGCCTAGACCGAAACAGTCCAGGACTAGGGAGACTCGTCCACGACGGTTTTCCCCCCTCATGACTCCTTCGGCGCTCCGGAAGACACACTCATTGTAGGAGGTCGACTGTGGCTCTTTCAACACATCTGGCCTGCCGCCTCAGACGACAAATGGGTGCGAGACCTTGTGTCTTCCGGTTACCAGGACCCAACCCCAGAGTCGGTTCTTTCTTTCAAACCCCCCAAAGACTCGAAAACGACGCAAAGCTTTTTTTCTCAGCAATCCACTCGCTCCAAACAGCAGGAGTGATAATACCTGTCCCGGACGACGAGAAGTTCAGGGGTTTTTATTCCAACCTATTTGTGGCCCCCAAAAAGGATGGGTCAGTTCGACCCATCCTGGACCTCAAACACCTGAACAAACGTTGCACGTACGGAGATTCAGAATGGAGTCCCTAAGGTACATTATTGCATCCATGGTTGAAGGGGAATTCCTCGCCTTAGACATCAAGGACGCGTACCTGCACATACCCATCGCCCCAGATCACCAAAAGTTCCTCCGCTTCGCAGTTCAGGACTCCCACTTTCAATTCGTAGCTCTACCCTTCGGCCTTGCCACCGCATTAAGGGTCTTCACCAAAGTCATGGCGGCCGCCATGAGCGTCCTTCACGCCAGGGGAGTAGTCGTTCTCCCTTACTTGGACGACCTCTTCATCAAGGCCCCCTCCTTCCGCGACTTCTCAACCAGCGTACAGATCACTGTGGACACCCTATCCCGCTTAGGGTGGCTAGTGAATCTAGACAAATCATCCCCAATCCCATCACGATCCATCACCTTGCTGGGCATGTCCCTGGACACCCGGCGGGGCTTGATCTATCTCCCCCTTGGACAAGGCGATCGCTCTTCAACGAGCGGTACGCTGCCTTCTACGTCCTCCGTCTCGCTCCATTCTATTCAGCATGAAGGTGCTCGGCAGGATGGTGGCGGCTATGGAAGCAGTACCCTTTTCTCAACTGCACCTCCGCCTACTCCAGCTAGCCCTTCTAGCGGCCTGGGACAAGAGCCCCTTCTCCCCGGACAGACATCTTCACCTGACGCCTTCAGTCAGGTACGCACTCCTGCTGCTCTGCTCCTGGCACCACTTCCGCCTGCCTTACATATTTCCACCTCTACCTCTACTGTCGCGGGTAATCAGGAAAATCAAGGCAGAGGGAGTCCCGGTGATACTGATAGCACCGGACTGGCCCAGGCGCGCCTGGTACGCCAAATTAGTACAAATGCTCGTAGACGTACCGTGGCGCCTTCCAGACATCCCAGACTTGCTGACCCAAGGGCCCATTTCCCATCAGAACCCCAGAGCCCTGAAGCTGACGGCATGGCCATGGAGACCTGGGTATTAACAAGAGCAGGATTCTCCCCCGCGGTTATCTCCACCATGATCAGCGCCCGAAAACCTGCTTCATCCCGCATTTACCACCATACGTGGAAAATCTTCCTTTCATGGTGCAGGGAAACTAACATCCAGCCTCTGCCTCTGGCCATCCCCAGAATTCTCGATTTTCTGCAGGTCGGCTCTCAGTTCCCTTAAAGGGTAGGTCTCAGCGCTCTCAATCTTCTACCAATGCCGCCTGGCTTAAAAACCGCAGGTCAAGACCTTCCTCCAGGGCGTTTTCCCATCTAGTTCCCCCGTACATACGGCCGCTGGACCCATGGGACCTCAATCTCGTTCTGGACGGTCTCCAGAGGTCCCCCCTTTGAACCTCTCAAGGAATCCTCCCTTGCTCTTCTGTCCTGGAAGGTAACGTTCCTGGTGGCAATTACGTCCATCAGACGGGTTTCGGAGGTAGCAGCACTCTCTTGCCGCGAGGTTTTTTTTTTTTTTTTTGTTTTTTTTTCTGATTTTTCACCAGGACAAGGTGGTTCTGCGCCCCCTTCCGGATTTTCTTCCAAAGGTTCCTACCCCGTTTCATTTGAACGAGGACATTGTTCTGCCTTCCTTTTGTCCACACCCAGTTCATAGGGTGGAAAGGTCTCTGCCTTCGTCAGAGCTCTCAGATATTAGATATCCAGGACAGCCCCCTTTAGGAAAACTGACTCTTTGTTCGTCATTCCTGAGGGGCCTAAGAAGGGAGAGGCAGCTTCAAAGGCGACTCTGGCTTGCTGGATTCGCTCTGTGATCCAGGAAGTCTACCGCTTGCAACTCAAGCCCATTCCTAGTGGGCTGCGGGCTCATTCCACGCGAGCAGTTGGCGCTTCATGGGCCATTCGGCATCAGGCTTCAGTGGAATAGGTGTGTAAGGCTGCGACCTGGTCTAGCCTACATACGTTTTCAAAGCATTACAGTGTCCATACCCAGGTTTTCAGCTGAGGCAAATCTGGATAGGACAATTCTGCAAACGGCAGTAGAGCACCTTCTCTCAGTAGGTGCTCCAGGCTGTCTGGGACTGGTTCCTAGTACTTGGGTTGCGTTGTCTTGTTTTTATTTTTCCCACCCATGGACTGCTTTAGGACGTCCCATGGTCCTGTGTCCCCCAATGAGGCGTCAGAGAAAAACGGATTTTTGTGTACTCACCGTAAAATCGTTTTCTCTTAGCCATCATTGCGGGACACAGCACCCACCCTGTTGCCCTGTTGGGCCTTGGTTCTCTCAGTACCTTATTTGGTTATGACTCTTTTTTTCTCATGTTCCTCTGTTGAGATAAGTTTTTACTGGCTTTTTCTCCTACTGCTTGTGTACTAAAACTGAGGTTGCCTGGCCCGGCCAGGGGGTGTATACTGCAGAGGAGGAGCTATGCTTTTGCATCTACTTAGTGTCCTCCTATGGATAGGCAGCATAACACCCATGGTCCTGTGTACCCCAATAAGAGAAAACGATTTTACGGTGAGTACACAAAAATCCGTTTTTTATTATTGACAACTATGTTCTCAATCAACCCAAAACAGTCATAAATATCAAAGCTTAATATTTTTGGAAGTTGGAGTGTTGTTTTTTTTTAGATTTGGCTAGCTTAGGAGGATATCTGTTTGTGCAGATACTGTGCAGAATTATTAGGCAACTTAATAAAAACCAAATATATTCCCATCTCACTTGTTTATTTTCTGACGTGCAAAAACAAAATCCCCAAAAAATTAGTGACCAATATAGCCACCTTTACTTTATGATGACACTCAACAGCCTACCATCCATAGATTCTGTCAGTTGCTTGATCTGTTTACGATCAACATTGCGTGCAGCAGCCACCACAGCCTCCAGACACTGTTCCGAGAGGTGTACTGTTTTCCCTCCCTGTAGATCTTACATTTTATGAGGGACCACAGGTTCAGATCAGGTGAACAAGGTGGCTATGTCATTATTTTTTCATCTTTTAGACCTTTACTGGCCAGCCACGCTGTGGAGTAGTTGGACGCATGTGATGGAGCATTGTCCTGCATGAAAATTGTTTTTCTTGAACGAAACCGACTTCTTCCTGCACCACTGCTTGAAGTTGTCTTCCAGAAACTGGCAGTAGGTCTCGGAGTTGAGCTTCACGCCATCCTCAACCCGAAAAGATCCCACAAGTTCATCTTTGATGATACCAGCCCATATCAGTACCCCACTTCCACCTTGCTGGCGTCTGAGTCGGAGTGGAGCTCTCTGCCCTTTACTGATCCAACATCTGGCCCATCCATCTGGCCCATCAAGAGTCACTCATTTCATAAGTCCATAAAACCTTTGAAAAATCAGTCTTAAGATATTTCTTGGCCCAGTCTTGACGTTTTATCTTATGTTTTTTGTTCAAAGGTGGTTGTTATTCAGCCTTCCTTACCTTGGCCATGTCCCGGAGTATGGCACACCTTGTGCTTTTTGATACTCCAGTAACGTTGCAGCTCTGAAATATGGCCAAACTGGTGGCAAATGGCATCTTGGCAGCTTCACGCTTGATTTTCCTCAATTCGTGGGCAGTTATTTTGCGCCTTTTTTGCCCAACACGCTTCTTGCAACCCTGTTGGCTATTTGCCATGAAACACTTGATTGTTCGGTGATCACGCTTCAAAGATTTGGCAATTTCAAGACTGCTGCATCCCTCAGCAAGACATCTCACAATTTTGGACTTTTCAGAGCCCGTCAAATCTCTCTTCGGACCCATTTTGCCAAAGAAATATATAATCATAACTAAAAAAAGTCTAATCAATTAAAATATAAAATCATTTAAACCTTATGCTAAACCCTGAAAAGGAAAACAAATCATAATCCTAAAATTACCACTTTTAGGCCTCCGCTCCCCCCCCCCCCAAATAAATAAATATCAAAATGTCAATATCATCAATAAATCCATCCACTGAGATTGCAAAAAAAAATGGTAAGCAACCAGCTCACCTGGCTGGATAGGTGCAAAGGATCTAAAGATCCACCTCAAAGGCAGTCTAAAAACAGCAGATATTTCTCTTCAATTAAATGTTTATTTTTGTCTATTAAAACCACAATATACAGTATAAATGTACAGTGTCGGTGTGCAGCTTGTATTACAGTGTAAATTTGGTGCCCTTTAAATAACTCAACACAACGGCATCAATGTGTGGAGGCGTCTCTCTCAGCACTTGTCATTGCACATTCGCAACCACCATCAGCAACGATGTCCACTTCCTTGTCCCAGCATAGCGTTCAGCTGTCTCTACCCCAGGCCTTGGAATGCAAGTGGAAATACCTAGCCACCCACCCACAGGCCCAAACACTAAACGGCTACATTTCCAGACTGCTTGCCCTGGGAATGTTGTCGTTTAGGCTTGTGGACACTGAGGCTTTCCACAACCTGATGTTGGTGACCGCCCCTTGTTCCTCAGCTGCCATTATTTCTCCCGGTGTGCCTTCCTCACCTTACACAAGCACGTGTCCTATAACATCACCCGTAACACAGTTACTTGCAAGGTCCTCTTAACCACTGTCATAGGGACAAGTGCTTGTGGCCAGGGATGCTACATTTCCCTGACGGCACACTGGGTGAACTTTGTGAAGGCCAGGACCGAGTCAGATCCTGGGATGATATACGTGCTACCAACACCTAGAATTGTCGGTCCTAGTTCTATCACGGTTTCCCCCACAGTCTACACCAGATACTGCACCCCCTCCTCCACCTCATTCTCCATTTCTGAATTGTCATCCCAGCAGTAGCAAGCTGGTAGCATTGCAGCACTGCCTTGGTGAACCAGGCGCTGCTAAAACTGATATCTTTAGGTGACAAACAGTACACCACCGCAGAATTATTGAAAGTTCTAACAGACCAGAAAGACCTGTGGCTCTCGTCGTTGGACCTCCAAGCAGGCATGGTTATGTATGATAATGGCCGTAATATGGTAGTGGTTCTGAAGCTTGGCAAGCTGTCACATGTACTATGCCTGGCCCATCTGCTCAACTTAGTGTTTCAGTGCTTTCTGAAAACCTAAACAGATTTGTCTGAAATACTTGTCAAGGTATGCCTCGTGCGTGCCCATTTCCGCAAGTTACTTACAGCTGCTGTCGGTGTGGCAGTGCTGCATCAGGTCACCGACTGGTTTGCGACTTGCCCACGCCCTGGAACTCAACATTACATATGTTAGTTGAATACCAGCTACACCATGCTCATCGGTTTTCCAATCAGCCTCCACATATAAGAACTGATGAGTGGCCATGGATGTCTGACATCTGTGAAGTTCTACAAAACTTTGAAGAATTAACCAAGATGGTTAGCAACAATATCTCCATAATCAGCATAACCATCCCGATTCTGTGTCTACTCAAACGCTAACTGCTCACAATTAAAGAGGCAGCATTGCAGGTGGACCAGGTAGAAATGGAGGAAGAAAGTACACAGGGTGAGTTACCCAGTCCAGCCTTATCTCATCTTCTCAGAGCGGATTGGGTGATAATGAGTAGTAATAGGCTGAAGAGAGGAGGAGGAATAGGAGATGCTTGCCTGCGCTACAGAGGTTACAACCAAAATGAGCTACTCTTTTGTTCAGCATGGATGGCCTGAAGAGGAGGAAGAGGAGGAGGACAGGGAGGAGGAGGAGATGGAGAGTCGGCCTTTTGGTGGGGACAGGGAAGCCTTGTCTGTTGGGAGTCTAGCACACATGGCAAACTTTATGTCCTACTACCTTTTTTGTGACCGTCACGTTATTTACATTTTGGTCAACACCGATTGCTGGTTATGTACCCGTCTCAACCCACGCTACAAGTAGAACTTTCCATCTCTCCTTCCTGCGACTGAGACGGCTACTAAAATGGTACTATACCAGAAGGGCATAGTTGGTCAATAAATTGGTCAATAAATTCTCTTCTGACAATGGTGTCATCAGAGGTCAGAGTTCTTTGGACAACCAAGCAGTAGAGAGGAGGGAGACACAAAGCAGGACCAACAGAGGTAGGGAAACACTATCAAATGTCTGGGTCAGTTTCATTAGACCCTCCCAGTGCTCAGCCCTGATGCGCAGGGTACTCTGACAAAGAGAGAAAATTTTATAAAGTTGGTGAAGAATTACCTAGCCAGCCGTACCATCAACTTTTGTGAATCCTCTGTGCTGTACAACTATTGTGTATCCAAAAGTACGTTGGCAGGCTCAGGGGCTGCTCTGTTTGGGTACACTCTGCTTGAAGATCCTATCACGCATTGTTCATGATTGCATGACTATATCATCTATGTGACCACATTGCATATGTTTTCTAGGTGATTTTTGTATTACATCAATTTTTTGCGCTTGTTAATATTCAATCTGGTGTTTCATGTGTGGACGATGTACATTTTGTGACTTATACCCACTCGGGTTACATGTTATTATATAAATATGCATTACCAAAAGACACGGACAATGCCGTGCCATGTTCTCAATATGGATGAAGCCATATACAGAAAATATAAGAAAAAAGAAGAGAAAACTGTACAACGACTTATTTGCAAAAATAGTTAAATTTTATTGTAACCATAGAAATATATAAGAAAAATATACACAGTTAAAAAACAGAGACGGATGGTGAATACCAACAGATGGCGCCCTCACCTCACATTAGGTACTTGTCAATGCACTATAAATCGCACAGCACATAGACGGTTGTAAAAAGCCAAATCCTATGAGCAAATAAGTGCTGAAGCATCAGAAAATGCCCTGTACAATTTATCCCAACATAATTTAATAGTGCATGTGAACAGGGCACTGAGAAAGTACAAGGTGCAAACCAGACATACCTAATGCGAGATGGGAGCCCAGATCCCCGACCTATAGGTTTCGGTGTGACTCCTTCCTCCGGGGGTTGTCTCTCATTAAAAAAGTCTACCTTATAAAGGGAGGACATCCAATCGACATCCGTATCAGCCCCAACCAATCCGGCTTCACAATGCATGTTATCCCTCCATAATGACATGTAAAGTCCACTGGCATTGGAGAATGATCCAAAATACAAGTATTCCACACACCCCATTCAGTGACGCTGCGCCGGAAATGCAGTGATGCAGGCAGCACGTCACTAACCCAAAGGTATACACATCACATGACTAATAGGGGTATGGCTAAAATCCCCACATGTAACTTAGTAACGCTGCATTGAAGGTGGGCGTTATGAGGTTGTCATAACAACATTTGCAGAGTATGCCTCACAGGAACGTAATCGCACTACCCACGTGCAACGATACATCCCCCGGAAGCCGTGATGCAGGCACGTACGTTGGGGTAAGTGTCATGGCAACAGTATCAGTGCTGCCATGTGACTGCATATCAGCGTGTGTCACAGAACATAACATTAATCCACCCATTAAGATAAGTGGAATGCAGCAGGGGGCGGTTAGATAGACTCACAGGGGTGTGATCATGGAGCCCACGTGCAGCCACACCCCCCCCGGATAGCCGTAACCCAGGACGCTTATATTTAAATAGGTGCCATGGTACGTGCATGTTACGGCCCAAAATCTGAATCCACCTATTAGAGTGGACAAAAATAGAAGGGGCGATTGGATGGGGGTGGCCAGACACTGCCGGAACCAAATGCATCATACAAGGACACCGCAACATATAATCGCAGTTTAACCGTTTCGGCGCACACACGCACGGCCGGGAAGCACCGCGCCACCGCGGGCGCGTCCAAGCCATAACCACGAGGACAACGTCACCGCAGAAGTGGATAAATAGACGCGCCCACGGTGGCACCGAGCAACCCAGGCGCACACATGCGCGCACCGGTACCGCAAAAAACGTGGAAGTAAGGGGAGAGAGCATACAAAAACATAAGTATATATATATATATATCATATGGGAGAAAAACCCCCACCTATGTAACGACGCATGCCCACAATCACTCCCCATACAATCAATAATAAATAGTCCATAAGAAATTGCGTCCATGTATGATACAAAGTCTCCGTATGAGTCTCCCAGGGGATCCAGAGGGTAATGGGCTCTTCCAGTCCAGTGAGCAGATGATGCAGAGGATCGGAACTCGTCATGAATATGGAAGTGGAACTGAAGAAATAAAAAATAAATTAAAAACAAGTAAAACCAAAGACCAATTTGGAGCAGAGCATGGGAAGCACGAAATACAGTACAAAATATGTATTATGCTCATACCCCTGTACCCAGAGGCAAAAAAGGGGGGGGGGCTGCCATCTCAACAATAAATTACAAAAAGAGCACAAAGCTTAAATGTTCATTGAGCCCATCTGGCTGCAGAGTTTTCAGAGTCCATATCCACTCCGTTTCGCGTTGTGCAAGGAGTCGGCTAATATTGCCGCCTCGAACCCCAGTTATGATCTGATCTATCCCTCGTACCTTCAGTAAGGTGTGGTTACAATGATGGTATTGCTTAAAATGCCTCGGTATTGTTTTAAGGCCCTCAATGTCCACTTCATCTACGGCAGCCTGGATGTCACGAACATGCTCTCCCGTGTGGTCAGGCCGACGTAGATGAGAGGACATGGGCACCTAGCATAATAAACCACAACCTTGGAGAGGCAATTAATTTTTCTCTTAATCGGGAAGACTTTCCCATCAGAAGAGGTAAAGTCAGTCGCTGTTTCAATATTGGGGCATGCAATACACGAACCGCAGGGTGAGCAACCAAATCTATACCTCAGGGAGGAGGAGGAGGACACAAATGGAAGAACAGCTTTATCCTTCTTGTCATAGTGGCTAGACGTTAGTATATCTTTCAAATTTCTAGCCTTACGGGCCGCGACTGATGGTCTATCAGGCAAGTAGTTCCGAAGAATGGGATCGATGGTAAGGATGGACCAAAAACGGGACATGACGTCCACCATTCGGCCTCACTGTGAGTGATATTGGGTAATCATTCTCACATCGTTAGAGGTCTTCCTCGTTTGACCCCCGAATATCACCTCAATACGTGATGAATTCCTGGCTCTATTATAGGCCTTTTTAATCGACCTGTTGCTGTATCCGCGAACGCGGAACCTTTGTTTAAGCTCAAGAGCTCTGGATTCAAATGTCATATCCGAGGAGCAGATCCTCCGTAAACGGAGGAACTGCCCCACGGGGACTGCCCGTACAATGTGGGCGGGATGGGCCGAGGTGGCATACAAAACTGAGTTGACTGACGTGTCTTTACGATATAAGTCAGTCTGTAACTGGCCTGATATATCACGTGTGACCAGCACGTCCAAGAATTCGAGGGATGTGTCACTGAATCTGTGAGTCAACCGCACATTGATTTCATTCTTATTTAAACTCTGGATAAATAAATCAAGATCTCGGGCATTCCCCTGCCAGATAAAAAAGATGTCATCGATGTACCGCATCCAAAAAGGGATGCGGTCCACCGATGACATCATATCTGACAGGAGAAGGTCCCTCTCCCACAGCCCCAGGAATAAATTAGCATATGAGGGCGCAAAAGCCGCCCCCATTGCTGTACCCTGGAGCTGTAGGTAAAGGGACCCCCCAAAAAAGAAAAAAGTATGTGTTAGTGCGAAACTCAACAAACCCATGACAAAATCCCTCTCCGTCTCAGACATGCTGGTCATTGATAAAAAATGAGGTTGCCCGTAGCCCGTCGCGATGTTGAATGCTCGTATAGAGCGATTCGACATCGCAAGAGACCAACAGGGAGCCATCACCCACGTGCAGGGAGTCTATTTTTTGCAGAAAGTTACTCGTGTCTCTTGTATACGAGGGGAGAGACTCTACTAGGGGTTTAAGCAAGGAATCGATATAAATACAGACCCGTTCAAGAAAATTGCCTACCCCTGACACGATGGGTCTACCCGGTGGCGAATTCACATCTTTGTGCACCTTGGGCAATAGATACAGCGTCGATACCGTGGGCTTGGTCACAATCAATGAATCAAACAGTCTCTTCTCAATAGTCCCACTATCTACAGCATCCTTCAGCAAACTTTGTAACTCTTTCATAAATTTGCTGAGTGGGGTAAAAGTGAGGCGCTGATAGCAATCACTCACCCTAAGCTGTCTATATGCCTCCATTTCATACAATGAACAGGGCCAAACCACGATATTCCCACCCTTGTTGGCTGGTTTAATTATTATGTCATCCAATTGTCTAATCCTGCTGATGCAGCTCCTCTCCTCCCTCATAAGATTATCATTGTAGATATTTGTGGGGATTTTAGAAAATTCATTGGAGACGAGCTGCACAAACAGGTCGACATTGGGACATGCCGACAAGGGGGGGAATTTCTTCGACTTGATCCGCAGCCGTGAAGGAATCTTACCTAGGGCACTGGACGAATGTTCCTCAGATAGTTCCTCGAGAATTCTAAGAGCAGTTTGTTCAGTCTCTGTCGGAAACGCTTTTAATAGGTCATCGTCATGGAACCATTTTTTCATCATTAGTGCCCGGGCGAAGATGTGTAGGTCCTTCACGGCTGTAAAAGGATCAAATCGTGAGCTGGGTGAGAAAGTAAGGCCTCGAGCCAACACCTCATTATCCAAGGTAGAAAATGTGTGTTGGGATAAATTTATTACCTTTGGAATACCACCCGGTTTCCCCACAACTGAGGCCTTCTTATTAAAATTCCCAGTTGTTTTTTGTTGTTGTTGTTCCCCCTTTCTCCTGGTCCCAAGCCTCGTGGTTATGGGAGACAAGGACTGGTCTGATGCCTCCCCCGCAGACGAGACTGTAGACACCGATACGGACCTCCCACGGACAAATCGTGGTATTGACTTATGCCACCTGTACACTTTGAGTTGTTGGTAATCCATCATATCCCGTGCAATCTTTTTTGAGTGGGTCTCTCTGATTGCTTTCTCCCACTCTTCGGAGCTAGTGGCCATCATAGCATCAAAAGTCGTGATCTCCTCGGCCGAGGACATTGTCTTCAATTCTAAGTAGGTGGCATCTAACTCCTTCTCCTCCTCAAGGGTTTTGGAATTAAACCCAACCAATAATTCCATAAGTTTTAAGGAGCTGGTGGAACATATTTCTTCCCATTTATTAATGAAGGTGGTATCCTCCACAGGGAAGGAAGGAAATACCTGCATCCTTAGTCCGTATTACAATATAAATGGTAAAGGAGATTTAACCTGTCTCGTTACCAGGTACTTCTTCCATCTGCCCACTGGTGTGATTATATGAGTCTATTGTGGTGTACTTTTGTCATCCTTTGATCCACTTTCAGATGTTGTTTTTCCCCCCATGCTGTTTTTATGTCCTTTTATCATGGCCATCATTCTTGATTATTTTTTAATCTATACATAAATATCCTATTGTACTATTTACTAAACGTTTGATAATTTTTGCACTACGTAGACTCCGGTCCTCCTGTTTCTATTATTGTGTATCCAAGCTGGACACATGGCATGAACTGTCTCTCTACACCTTGGAGGTGCTGGTCTGCCCTGCTACTAGCGCTTTTTCTACGAGAGTTTTTAGTGCCGCAGGTGGCATAATAACTAATAGGCACATCCGCCTGTCAACAGAAAATGCTGACAGGCTGATTCTTATCAAAATGAACAAATGAACATGGATTAGCCTACACTTCTTAACCCCACCATATGACAGCAGCCTCATCTGTTATGGATGGTGTTTATGTTGGTTTAGCTGTTGCTAGTTGTGAAGGGGTTAGGATTCTTCCTGAGGATGTTTCTGGGCTCCCTCTAGTAGCCAGTGCTGGAAGTGAGTCAGGTTCTGTGCTTGTCAGTGAGACAGGTGCGGGGCTTGGCTCTAATCCTAGTGGGCCAATCATGTCCAGCCCTTGGTGTATAAAGGAAGAGATTCTGTCTCAAGCTGATGCTGGTAATATTGTTTCCTGTGTCAGTTTTTCTCCAATGAACATGTCTTGAACACCAGGTCCTGCTGTCATGTCGGCCGTGTGCCTGTGACACTTCTCCAGCGTGCTCCAGCTTGACTTTTTCTCTTGGAGATCTCCAGTGTTGTCTGCTTCTGTGGATTCAATTTTTGCCTTTTTTCCTTGTCACCCTGATCTCGCCTTTGGAGCCTTGGGTAAGTACTTTGTTTTCTAGCCTGTGACCGAATAGTTTTCATTCATTTTTCTCGTATGAGCAATGTTTATTTTGATTCTGTTTCAATTAGTTTGAAATGTTATGAAGACTGTTCATTCTCAGTGAAAAAACACATAGTGGAGTTTTTTCTCTTCGCTCTGAATATGGTCAGGGTCTTTGCGTTTTTGTTTTTTTTTGTTGTAGATGTATTTTGCCCATTGTATTCCCACTGATAAACTGTCACTGGAGAACATTGCTGTGAATTCAGTGAAGACATTCTTCTTACTGTGTCTGAGCTCTGGATTTGTTTTTTTGGGGGTTTTTTTTATGTACAATGCTAATTCCTGCTTCTGTCCTAATTAAGTGGTAATGATATGAGGATGGTTCATTTTCACCGAGAAAGTGTATGTGATGTGTTTTCTCTGTCTAAACATGGTCCTGCATTTTTTTGGTCATATATGCATTTTGTGCTCCATTGTGTTCCCATTGTGTTTTAATAAAATGACATTGCTGAGAATCCAGTGAAGACCTTTTTCCATCACTTTTGCATATTTACTTTTGTTGTACTTAGTATACAGTTTATTATACCACCTCAATGGACTACTCACTATTAGTCCTGTTGGACATCGAATATTATTCTACCTATGGCAGGTTTTGCTGATTTTTGAGACAACCTGTCTTGGATGCTAATCCTGCCTGGTGCCCTGCACAAGAGTTCCCTGATGTAGTAGTTGGAGGATCAAGTGGTCCTAAGGGAATTTTGATCATGGGTAGTTGGCATATATTAGGGTTTTGCTGGCTGCACCCAGTGATCTATCCTATCCTTTGGTGTCTTAGTTAGCAGGGCTTCTCTTTCTTTAAGTCTATTCCTTACCAATTGTTTGTTTCTTATATCATCTTCAATACATGTTGGGGGCTTTAACTATCTCTTTGGAGCTGCTCCGAGGCAAGTTAGGATTCCTTTCTTCATCTTTGAGGCTAGCTAGTTTCTTAGGCAGTGACAAGGTGTCTAGGTAGAGTAGGCAGGCTCCTCCGCTACTTCTAGTTGTGTATAGTCAGGGGGTTACTGTCTATTAGTTACCAACCTCATGTGCTCTTTTTTCTGTGTTTCCAGGTTTTTTCCCTCTTGGACTCTTGGGGTAGTTGGATCTTAGTTCTTGGGTTGCCACTATCTCTGGATAAGGAAGGTGTTTACCTTTGAATGGTATATCTACGGGAATTTCAGCGGTCTCCTTACCATAACACTAACCTAAAAGCAATTGGTATGTTCCTTTTATTGCAGTGTATTCCCATGCACTGCGTTTCACCCAAACCCAGTATGCAGTCCTTGTTTTCTTCTTTTTTTGTGTCCTCCTCGTCCACCATATAAACAGGGTCATGATGCGACCCTCTCTATTAATTTTTCAAAGGTTTGTATGATGTCCTAATACATAATATTTTAGAGGACTACCTCAAATAATCTTGTACATACATATATACATATAAACAGAAGAACGATCCAAAGTACTATAGCAGGGCATATCATATTGTAAAACAAATAGGTAAATAACCCACCACAGGCATAATTCAGCAATAAAACGGAGAATTGTGGTTTAAGGGATAACAATAAATATTTTATTAACTGGCAAATACCATATTATAACACTCATAATTTGCATATGGAGAGCAGGGGTCAAAAAGGGTATCCAGGTATTCAGTATATAGTTAATTAAATCACAATATTGCTACAAGGAAGTACATGTCCACAGAGGATACAGGGAATAAAGTGTCATGTGCAATACAATTACTATTACCACAGAAACAGGGGGATTACATAAACATTGCACACAGTCCCATGTAAAGTGCTATGCATATCCTAGTGGATCAGACAAGAGTTTTAGCAGCACATATATAACAAATCAAGTAACAGTCATGTGTATACCAGTACCCAGAGGTGGAGGGGATGCACACCAAGCCTAAGAACGCACGTTTTCGCGGGTAGCTTTATCAACCAGGCAAGGTAAGAATGTAATAATAATAAAATAATCTTGTACATACATATATACATGTTTAACCTCTAGGGGTATATGTTTTTCAGCCCTTGCACTTAATGCTCGGCTTTACCTCTGTAGGAGTCGCACTCCTTCCAAGTGTTAAAAAAATGTTTTCTTAGGCTGTGTGCGCATGTTGCGTTTTTTCATGCGTGTGCGCAGCGTTTTAAACTGTAGCGTAAATGCATGTGTTCTGCTTCCCCAGCAAAGTCTATTAGAAGTCAGCAAATTCCATGCGCACGTTGCATTTTTAAATGCAGCGTTTTGGATGCCAACTATTTGACAAAATCGATGCGTTCTAAAAAGCAACATGTCACTTCCTTTGTGTGTTTTGGATGCTTTTCCCTCTCTGTCTGTGGGAGAGCACGCATCCAGAATGCATCCAATTTGCATTTAAAATGCATCCAAAATGCAGCGTTTTGAATGCTTTTTGAAACGCAGATGCAGTGACAAAGCGCTGCAGATTATTTGTCAAGCCAGAACGCAACGTGCGCACATACCCTTAGACTCTTCTCTACATCTCTTCCAGGGTGTATTGGAGTGCCTCCTTCTAATTTTTGTCAGACCTCGCATGTAATGCATTTGGTTTACCAGTCTAGATGTCGTACTCCTTAATAATTGGAAAAAAATGTTATATGAGGCCCTCCTTTACATCATTTCCAGGGTGTACTGCATGGCCTCCTTTAAATATTTCCTAGGCCTTGCACTAACTGCATAGGCTTTAGCAGTGTAGGAGACTCAATGTTTTTAAACCTCTCTCTCCAGACATGAGTCTCTGAGAAAAAAGCCACGGACAGTGACTCACCATGCACTTCTTGAGGACATAAGTCTGCCTCTTTCAGGTACCAGTCCACTGACGGTCACTCTCTTCAACTGAACTGCTTTGACCATCTGCTCTTCACTAATTACAGTGAATGCAGCCTTCTCCATCTCATTGTTGTTGTTTTTATTGTTTTGTTAATTTTTAATACAGCAATGGTAGTAAGATGTTTGCTTTCCACCCAGTCATCACCAGCCACATAAACAGCTTTTGTTTCACTGAAGTAAAATTCTTGCTTTTTCACATATTATTCTGTTTCTCGTCTCATATGAGTATCATGTGATGCAAATGAGTGTTCCTTCTGATCACATAAATCTCTTCCGCAGTCTACACCATGATGGCTTATTTCATACATTCATTGACAGATTCTGTCTGTTTGTAAAATCTTTTTAAAATTTAAAAGTCCAAATCTTTTTGCAACTTAAAACTCACAATATCTTAAAAATTGTCAAATATTTTATTATGAGGCCCTCCTTTACGTGTCTTCCAGGGAGTACTGCATTCCCTCCTTTTAGTTTTTGGCAGTCCTTACACTCAGTGCATAGGATTTTTGAGTAGGCTTTAATACTGTAGTGCTAGCTGCTGGATAAGGGATAGTTTACCATTATAGGCATATAGGCAAGGTTTCTTTCCTTACAGTCTTTGCTGCTGCAACCTAAAACCAAATGACCTTTTATGGGCTACATGTATTATATTCTATTCCCTATTAATACCATTGTGAGCGGCATACATAATTTCATATATGCAAGGCATGTGGTAAGGGATGGGGAAGTGGATGTGCTGTTGATAGTGCACACACAGGGCGAGGTTGTGGGCCAGATAAAACTGTGCCTCCTGCGTGGGCACAACAAACACGCTCATCCCAATTCCCCCTCCCCCACACACACACACACACACCTAACACATAAATCAACTGTGGTTTATCACATTTTTTGTAAGCTGAGTGCAATTTACCTTGCCTCACCCAGACCTGATTACTGCCACACCTGTTCTCAATCAAGAAATAACAAATAGGGTTTGCCTGACAAAGTGACCTAGACCAAAAATATCCTCAAAAGCTAGACATCAAGCTGTTGTCCAAAGAAATTTAATAACATAAAAAAAGTAACTGAGATCTATCAGTCTGGAAAAGGTGATAAACGTAATTTCTAAATTTGGACTACAGTGAACCACAGTGGGAGCCATTATCCACAAATAGTGAAAACATGGAACAGTGGTGAACCTTCCCAGGAGTGGCCGGCTGACCAAAGTTACCCCAAGAGTACAGCGACAACACATCAAAGAGGTCACAAAAAACACAACAACATCCAAAGAACTGTAGGCCTCACTTGCCTCAGTTAAGGTCAGTGTTCATGACTCCACCATAAGAAAGAGACTGGGCAAAAATGGCTGCATGCATAGTTCCAAGATGAAAACCACTGCTGAGCAAAAAGAACATAAAGGCTCATCTCAGTTTTGCCAGAAAATATCTTGATGATTCTCAAAAGGTTTGGGAGAATACTCTGTGGACTTATGAGATTAAAGTTGAACTTTTTGGAATGTGTATGTCCCATTACATCTGAAGAAGTAACAATTTCAGAAAGTAACATCATACCAACAGTAAAATATAGTGGTGGTGGTAGTGTATTGGTCTGGGACTGTTTTGCTGCTTCAGAACCAGGAAGACTTGCTGTGGTAAATGGAACCATGAATTCTGCAGTCTATCAAAAAATCATCATAGAGAATGTCCAGCCATCTGTTCATGACCTTAAGCTGAAGCGCACATGGGTTATGGAGAAAGACAATGATCCAATACACACCAGCAAGTTCACCTCTGAATAGCTTAAGAAAAGCAAAATTAAGACTTTAGAGTGGCCTAGTCAAAGTCCTAACCTTAATTCGATTAAGATGCTGTGGCATGACCTTAAAACGGCAATTCATGCTCGGAAACCCTCCAATGTGGCTGAATTACAACAATTCTGAATGATGAGGGGGCCAAAATCTTCAAGAGCATTGTGAACACTCATTGCTAGTTATTGCAAACGTTTGATTGCAGTTGCTGTTGCTAGTGTGGCCCTACCAGTAATTAGGTTTAGTGGGCAGTCACTTTTTTCACACAGGGTCCTGTAGGTTTTTATTTCTTTTTTCCTGAATAAAGACCTTCATTTATAAATTACATTTTGTATTAACTTATTATATCTTTGTCTAATATTTAAATTTCTTTGGTGATTTGAAACATTTAAGTGTATGGTGGAAGAGGCAGAGTGTGCAATATGACTCAGACGTGGAGCGCATGCATAACAAGTAAAACACAATTGTCGGTCTATGACAGAATATGTCAATGTGCGCCATGAGACACACTAGTAGAGCAGAAGTGACACCGTTGCAACGCACATGTCACTTCCAGTTTGGGATGTAATGATGCAGGGATGAGCCGCAGTGGAACGCACACGACAGTGCCGAAGGGCTTAGCAGGAAGTGAGGCCCTCTAATGTGAACAATGACACAATATAGAGAATTAAAGGTTGTATAATGGGTCTCTCTTTCTGTCCATCATATAGATTCAACACTTTCCATCATTCACAGGGTTTACACCCATTTCCTACCACTAATACCATATTAATTCCAATTAACCTTTCAGATTTAAGCCTAAAGTTTAAGAGTACCTTTATGCCCGCCCAAAATAATCCTCCCATTGAGACTTTAATTTCTCTAATTGAGAACAAATTGTCCCTCTTTCATAGACAAATTAATTCTGGCGAATTTAATTTACCATCTAATGTCACCACCACAGTCACACAGGATAGAGACATCATCATCAAATCTGCTGACAAGGGGGATGCCATTGTTATCGATCCGCATGTAATGAGGAGATTCAATTACAATAAAACAAACCTAAGGTTTACCTACCACTGCCTGGTAACCCCACTCCCATGATACCTGGTAAAATAAAAACTATGCTACAACCACACAATGTCTGCCAATATCATTCATTCTAAAACATTTGATTTTTCATTAAAGGAGATCCTATTATTCCAGTCTTTTATGTGCTTCCAAAAATCTATAAGAGACTGGATAAACCCCCAGGTAAACCGATAGTAGTATCCACCGACTCCATTCTTTTTCTCTCTAGGTTTTACTGGAGAAAGTCCTCACTCCCCCTGTCAAGAATACTTTTTCCTTTCTTCTTGGCACAGGACCTTTCATTGAAATTGTCAACAACCTTGGTAAATTACCCTCCAACACTATGCTGGTCAGATTGGATATCAATAGCTTATATACATCCATCCAACATCATAAAGACATGACGGCAGTCTTAGGAACACTGCAACTTGCGGACATGGACCCCATAGGGATTACCTTTCTCATGGATCCACTCAAACTTGTACTTACCGAAAAAAAAATTCTATACATGGATACATTCTATTTGCAAACTTAAAGTACAGCTATGGGGTCCAATGTTGATCCACCATCCGCTAATTGCTTTGTCTTTTTTTTTTAAAAAAATTGTGTATACAAACACTCTATATCAAAATAATTTCATAATGTGTGGAGGTATATCGATGATATTTTCTGTCTGTGGACAGACACTAGCAAACAACTTGAACTCTTCTTCATCTTAATCATCTTAATCTTAATGATGTGTGTCCAGAACTTAGTTTTACATTACACAGTAGTCACAAAGAAATCAGCTTTCTGGACACATTGGTCATTAAAGGTATTGATGATGTTTTATCCATAGATCTCTATATTAAGAGCACCAATCTACTTCATTTTGATAGTTGCCATCCTAAGGCAGTAAAAAAATCCATCTCCATCTCTCAATTCCATCATGTCAATAGGATAGTAAGTAATCCAGTTGTCCACCAGAAAAGACTATATGAAATAGGATCTACATTTGTACACAGAGGCTACCCCCATCATTTACTCCGAAAAAGTAATCATCATGTGAGATCCAACCACAACTGGTATAATTCACATAGGATCCTCTTCATCCTCACATATCACCCTTTTGCCTATAGATGGCCTAAACGGATCAGGAGTCACTGGCCATTTTTACATAAATGCTTTTCAGGAATTCTAGAGTTTCAGGTACCCTTCTTACCTTGTTTTAGAAGAGCCCCCAATTTACACAATCACTGAATTAGAGCTGTTGAAGAGTCTTCTCTTCATGTTCCCAAACAATAATTCTTGACCACGGAAAAAAAGGGGACTTGCCCGTGCCTACAATGCGCACAATGTGCAAATGTTCTTAAAGGGAACAATCTGTAATTCCCAAACAGGAAAGGGTATCCCCCATTAAGGGATTCTTCACCTGTGAGTCCCGCTATGTAATTTACATGATAAAATGTCCATATGGAAAGATATATATATAGCGGGGAAGCCATTCAAGCGTTGAGAGATCGCATATGTCAACATAAATCTGATATTAGATGTGATATGTGCACACTGCTGTAACAACAGGCCCGGTATGCAGCACACAGAGAAGGAAGACATAGTGGTGACTTAACTGTATTTATTACTTCATTAACTAGGACAGAAATATGCTGGGAGGTTATTAACACAGGAAGAATTGTTCCCAGCTTCTTCCGGATCACACAACCAATGAACAAAACAGTAGCTTAAAAAGATTCAGTCTAACTGATTCAGGGAAAACACTCTTTCCTTAATAACTCGTAGCCCATGTAAACTACTATTGGGGAAAGTATATATGTCAGGGCCTCTGTCTATAGTCCCCAGATACTATAACCTCAGTCTCTATGGGTTACAGTCACTAACTTGTGGAATGAGCAAAACTTAAATCACTATCATGACAGTCCCCACATCAAGTACTGCACAGTCGAGCAAGAAGCAACAGACCGGCGCATTCGGGTCCCCCAAGGATGGCTATCTTGACCAGCGATGTCTGTTGCTTGAACACGTAGTCCTGGCTGGAGGTCTTGACAGGCGGGGTCGGGGTCTTGACAGTCGGGATGTTGACAGGTGAGGTCAGGGTCTTGACAAGCGAGGTCGGGATCTTGACAAGTGGGGTCGGGGTCTTGACAAGCAAGGTCAGGGTCTTGACAGGCGGGGTCTCGACAGGTGGTGTTGGGGTTTTCTTCTGGCAAACTACCTGTGCCAGGTTTTTTCAGAGCCGCAACCTGGCCACCTTTCTTCCCACTGCGTGCGCGTCCCTCTCCTTCCTCTTCTTCACGCCAGAACACCCCTTCTGGTCACCTCCTCCCAGACTCTTATCTCCTGTTCTACTGTCACTGCTCCCTTCTTCACTTTTCCTGCCCTGAAAGGCTTCCCTCCAGGAAAATCCAGACAGGCTTTTGTTTCCTAGGTGACTTTTCTTTCCCTGGCTATTCTTTCTTCTGCCAGCAGAGGGCAGCGTCCCATCACTAATCCTGCTAAGTTGTTCCAATTGAACACTGTTGTGTCCACATTCCTACACTGCCTATCCCTCATCATTTCCTTACCAATGGACATACCATAGCTCAACTATGGTTTCAAGTCCCAGAACAGGTTGATATCAATAGGAGATGAGGTAATCACATTAAAAAGCTAAAATACAGGGAGGCTTTCAGTATCCATCATCTCCAAAGTCTTGAATCAAAAGGATAATAATAATATTTATTCATTTATACAGCACTATAAATTCCGCAGTGCTTAACATACATTGGCAACACTGTCCCCATTGAGGGCTCACAATCTAAATTACCTATCTGTATGTCTTTGGCATGTGGGAGGAAGCCGGAGGAAACCCACGCAAACACAGGGAGAACATATAAACTCTTTGCAGATGTCGTCCTTGGTGGGATTTGAACCCAGGACCCCAGCGCTGCAAGACTGCAGTGCTAACCACTGAGCCACTGTGCCGAATTGTGATATGACGAGTTTGATTACAGTTTTTTTTACATATATATATAATTTATCTTTTTTTTAAATTTTATTTCTATTTTTTTATATTTCCCATTGTCCATATATATATATATATATATATATATATATATATATATATATATATATATATATAGTAGAGACCAAATGTTTGGACACACCTGTTAATTCAAAGAGTTTTCTTTATTTTCATGACTCTTTCATGAAAATTGTAGATTCACATTGAAGGCATCAAAACTATGAATTAACATATGTGGAATGAAATACTTAACAAAAAAGTGTGAAACAACTGAAAATATATCTTATATTCTAGGTTCTTCAAAGTGGCCACCTTTTGCTTTGATTACTGCTTTGCACACTCTTGGCATACTCTTGATGAGCTTCAAGAGGTAGTCACTGGAAATGGTCTTCCAACAGTCTTGAAGGAGTTCCCAGAGATGCTTAGCACTTGTTGGCCCTTTTGCCTTCACTCTGCGGTCCAGCTCACCCCAAACCATCTCGATTGGGTTCACGTCTGGTGACTGTGGAGACCAGGTCATCTGGCATAGCAGCCCATCATTCTCCTTCTTAGTCAGATAGCCCTTACACAGCCTGGAGGTGTGTTTTGGGTCATTGTTCTGTTGAAAAATAAATTATGGTCCAACTAAACACAAACCGGATGGAATAGCATGCCGCTGCAAGATGCTGTGGTAGCCATGCTGGTTTAGTATGCCTTCAATTTTGAATAAATCCCCAACAGTGTCACCAGCAAAGCACCCCCACACCATCACACCTCCTCCTCCATGCTTCATGGTGGGAACCAGGCATGTAGAGTCCATCCATTCACCTTTTCTGCGTCGCACAAAGACACAGTGGTTGGATCCAAAGATCTCAAATTTGGACTCATCAGACCAAAGCACAGATTTCCACTGGTCTAATGTCCATTCCTTGTGTTCTTTAGCCCAAACAAGTCTCTTCTGCTTGTTGCCTGTCCTTAGAAGTGGTTTCCTGGCAGCTATTTTACCATGAAGGCCTGCTGCACAAAGTCTCCTCTCAAAAGTTGTTCTAGAGAAGTGTGTGCTGCTAGAACTCTGTGTGGCATTGACCTGGTCTCTAATCTGAGCTGCTGTTAACCTGCGATTTCTGAGGCTGGTGACCCAGATAAACTTATCCTCTGCAGCAGAGGTGACTCTTGGTCTTCCTTTCCTGGGGCGGTCCTCATGTGAGCCAGTTTCTTTGTAGCGTTTGATTGTTTTTGCCATTGCACTTGGGGACACTTTCAAAGTTTTCCCAATTTTTCAGACTGACTGACCTTCATTTCTTAAAGTAATGATGGCCACTCGTTTTTCTTTACTTAGCTGCTTTTTTCTTGCCATAATACAAATTCTAACAGTCTATTCCGTAGGGCTATCAGCTGTGTATCCACCAGACTTCTGCACAACACAACTGATGGTCCCAACCCCATTTCGAAGGCAAGAAATCCCACTTATTAAACCTGACAGGGCACACCTGTGAAGTGAAAACCATTTCCAGTGACTACCTCTTGAAGCTCATCAAGAGCATGCCAAGAGTGTGCAAAGCAGTAATCAAAGCAAAAGGTGGCTACTTTAAAGAACCTAGAATATAAGACATATTTTTAGTTGTTTCACACTTTTTTGTTAAGCATTTCATTCCACATGTGTTAATTCATAGTTTTGATGCCTCCAATGTGAATCTACAATTTTCAGAGTTATGAAAATAAAGAAAACTCTTTGAATGAGAAGGTGTGTCCAAACTTTTGGTCTGTAATGTATGTATATATTTTATATATATATATAGAGATATAGATATATATATCTATATCTATATATATATATATATATATATATATATATAGATATAGATATATATATCTATATCTCTATATATATATATATAATTTTTTATTATTTAGTGATTTATTTTAATTTTTATTATCTTATATGTTTGTCTCTCTATTATGTACTCTCTCCATACAATTTAATTCCCTTTATTTTGTCATTGTTCACAATATAGGTCCTCGCTTCCTTCTAAGCCCGGCGTTATTGTCAACTGCGTTCCACTGTGGCTTATTCGTGCATCATGACATCTCAAATCGTAAGTTACACGTGCGTTCCAGTGGTGTCACTTCTACTCTGCCAGTGTGTCTCATGGCACATCCTGCTCCAGACTGAGACTTGCGTTTCAATTGTGATTGCATGCGCCCCATGTTGGCGCCATATCACACTCCCTACCTGTACCTCCGTAGCCTGAGTGCCTATTTAGATTCCCCTCACCTCCACATTATAGTGCCATTTCTCCACGGATCAGTCCCATTCCTATGCGCACATGGATCCTTATTTCTATTGTACGATTATGTAAGCTTTTCACGATGTTCTCTGCACAATGGTGGTATTGTCCTGTCATGCCTTCTTTTGCACTTTTGACACTTTTTGTTTGTCTTGTGATTGCAGTGAAACCCTACTATAATCTGCCTTACCATAAACTTAAGAATTGAATGACCTTTTAATCATACAATCCCCTATGGGTAAGCCTCCATTTTTAATTTTATTTTTTATTTTTCTTTCTCATTATCTTTTATTTTTCCTTCTTTCTCATCACTCTTCAGTGTGGTCTCCCATCTTTTTCTTCCCCCATTTTTGTTTATTGGACATTCTGCTCTCGGTGCAAAGACTCTCTATACAAATTTATCTTTCTGTTGTGTCCATGAATTTGCTGTTCCTGCCATACATGATATAATTCTTACTGCTATATATAGTTTTTCTTTGTATTTCTTTGTTTTTTGTAGTCTGATGAAGGTCTTAGTGAAAGACCGAAAAGTTACATTTGATTTTCTACAAAATAAATATTTAACTTATTAAAAATTGGACTATAATTTTTTTATTTACTGGGAGTAGTAACTCATCTCAGCGCCCATCCCAATTTAATAACGGAGTGACGTATACAACCAATCCTTGCAATTTTAGCTAGGACTTGCAGTGAGTACATAGGCTTTCCCAGTTTCCGAATCAGAATGTTTTTAAAATTGTAATAGAAATGTATCACAGTCCCCACTCTACGTCTCTTCCAGGGTGTACTGCAAAGCCTCCTTGTACTTTTATATAGGCCTTGCAATTAGTGTAAATGCTTTACCAGGGTAGGAGTCTGAATGTTTTTAAAATTGTCCCAAAAGGTAGTCAGAGGCCCTTCTCTATGTCTCTTGTTGTGTGTATTGTAATCCCACCTTGGAATTTTTGCTAGGCCTTGCAATGAGTGCATAGTCCCTCCTCTACGTGTCTTCCAGGAGGTATTGGAGACCTTCCTTATACTTTTTGGCAGCCCTTAGTGCATAGGCTTTGAGCGTAAAAGTCCCACAATCTAACAATTTTAACTGAATGTGTATGAGACCCTCCTTTATGTCTAATATAGTCCTGGGGTGATCTTCTGGAAAAATGTTCAAGTTTCTCATTGACTTCCATTCTATTTGTTACTTGAGATGAGCACCCGAGCAATCTGATTTGCTCGATTTGAGTAGCATTTTAGTGCTCGCTCATCACTAATAATGACATTATGATATCATGATTGCCTTGGCTATTAGAGGGGCTGTTGTTGTGTTGATTGGTGCATTCACGTAGGAGATGTATCTTTAGTGAGTGTCACGTTTTACTCTGTTGTTTTTTGGCAAAGACCAAAAAATATTTATTGAGGATTTCTAGTGAAGTGTTTGTGAGCTTGGAGTTTTTTAGTGTCTTCAACGCCGTCATCCTGGCCCACTGAGAGAAACATGGCTTCTCAATTCCCATCCTTCCCATGTCCCAGAGGAGCCTTCAACAAATGGCATAACAAGGCCTTCTACATCAGGTAAGATGGGGAAGGGCATAAAAAGCCACTGATATGTCCATCTACAGATGTTGATAGTATATATTCCTTATAGGGGCACAATATTCTACAGGGTAAAGTCCTTATATGTGTGTTGTATGTCTGTTTCCTCCACAGGAACAACACTTCGTAGCAGGGAGGATTCACTTTTAGCCCATAGGACAAGGGGCAGGTTTTCACACCAAAGAAGGATATAGATAGCATCTGTAAATGCTAATCTTAGGAGGCGGAGACAAAGAAGACCACCACCACTGTAGAGGTCGGATGGCGGTACCCATTTTGCATTAACACCCATCCTAAAGTGGTGAATTCATCCAGGCTGACACTCCCTACCTTCTGCAATTTGCACCATCTGTCTGGATAATGTTGTAACTGGGGATGGAGTCAGCTACCTGGAGCACTCTCGCTTGTTCCACCTGGCATGCATAGGAAGATGGCTAATGGAAAACATCACCTGTCCTCTCTGCAGGCACATCAACACCACATCAAAGTATCTGCTCCCTGCATATCTGGAAGATGTTCTAGAGATTAAGGTAATAACAATTAACCCCAATATGCATTACCAGCCACCAATGACTGTATTTGCACGTGGCACATGGAGAAAGCCTGTGTTCCATTCAGGAGAAGCATTGCCAGCAGTGATCCAGGAACAGTGAGTATTTTACATAATCCAGTTATAAATGATAGTTCTTGTGTATTACACTACAATGTGATTTGGTATGAGATTGTGACACATAATGTCTGCATATGTTTATAGGAACATGAGCGTCACTCCTGGAGGGGACACAGCGGCTGCCGGACACAGCGGTAGGGGCAGCACAGTCCCATCATTTCTATCGGCAGACCTTTCATGCACACTATTCCTGCTTAATTTACTTCATATATCAGGTCAAAGTGCACAAAGCAGGTAAATACCTTTTATGTTGCGTTATAGTTATCTTGATTGACCCTTGTAACAATATTCTACCCATCTATGTATGTTACCGAATTGATGGAGTCATCCTGTGCTGCATAAATGTCACGGGTGCTTGTGTGCAACTGGTATGTGTGCAACAGCATAGTTGCAGGAGCATTACTTTATATGTACATATATATAGAGCGAAAGCCATAAAACATTTTAAAGTCTGCTGTCCCTATTTCACGTGGAGTAAATTTTATGCGAGTAACTGAAATTTTCATCAAATGATAAGATTGAATCACAAATCAATACAAACTCATCAATGCCATTGTGCGCCAGATTCCACCGAGTTTTCCATATAAACATCTTTTATCATTTTTTCATAGGGACATCCTAAAAGACACATGCTGGGTAATTCCATCAACCATCACCCAGACTGAAAAGTGGATTGTCATTATATAGAAATAAAAACTGCAATGAAACAGGCTGAGGAAAAATAGAAGATCAAGGCAGCAAATAAGAACAACCTGCCTGTCAACATCCAGCCAGAAGACCGATCACATGCAGAATGTATGATTTGAGATACCATCTGGTCGGGCTAGGAGACTTCCCATCCTTACACAGAGTGCATTGGGCTTTCCCAGTATCAGATTCAGAATATTTTTAACATTGTAGCAGAATTGAATCACAGTCCCCCTTCTACATCTCCTCCAGGGTGTACTGCAATGCCACCATGTAATTTTAGCTAGCCCTTGCAATTAGTGTATAGACTTTACCAGGGTTTTTTAAATAGTCCTCCTCTACATCTAATGCTGTGTGTATTGCAATCCCTTCTTTCTATTCTTGCTTGGCCTTGCAATGAGTGCATAAGCTTTATCAATCTAGGAGTCCAACTCTTTAAAAATGGTAAAAAAAATGTTGTCTGAGTCCCTCCTCTTCCTGTCTTCCAGGGGGTATTGCAGCCCCTCCTTTTAATTTTTGGCAGCTCTTACATAGGCTTTGAATGTAAGGGTTCCACTACATAACAGTTTTAACAGAATGTGCATGAGGCCCTTCTTTATGTCTAATACATGTATTGCGGTCCTGGGGTAGTCTTCTGGAAAAATGTTCAAGTTTCCCATTGACTTCCATTACACTTATTACTTGGGATGAGCACCGAGCAGTCTGATTTGCTCAATTGTGTTGAAGGGCTGTTGTGTCATTGTGTTGATTAAAGCATTCATGTAGGAGATGTATCTCTAGTGAGTATCTCTTTTTACTCTGCTGTTTTTTGGCAAGGACCAAAAAATATTTTTTGAGGATTTGTAGTGAAGTGTTTGTGAGCTTGGAGTTCTCCAGTGTCTTCAACGCCATCATCTTGGCCTGCTGGGAGGAACATGACTTCCCATGTCCCAGAGAAGCCTTCAACAAATGGCATAATAAGGCCTTCTACATCAGGTAAGATGGGGATGGGAATAAAACAAACACTGTTATGTTAATCTACAGGTGTCGATAGTATGTATTCCTTATAGGTGGATAATATTCTACAGGAGAAAATCCTTATACTGTATGTGTGTTTGTCTGTTTCCTCCACAGGAACAATGCTGCGTAGCAGGGAGGATTCACTTATAGCTCATAGAACAAGGGGCAGGTTTTTCCCACGAAAGAAGGATCTATATAACACCTGTAAATGCTAATCTTAGGAGGCGGAGACAAAGGAGACCACCACCACCATAGATGTCTGAAGACGGCACCCATTCCCCATTAACATCCGTCCTAAAGTGGTGAATTCATCCAGGCGGACACTTCCTACCTTCTGCTACTTACACCATCTGTCTGGATGACTATGCAGCCGGGGATGGAGTCAATTATATGGAATGCGCCCACTTCTTCCACCTGGCATGCATAGGAAGATGGCTAATGGAAAACATCACCTGTCCTCTCTGCAGGCACATCAACACCACGTCAAAGTACCTGCTCCCTGCATATCTGGAAGATGTTGTAGAGATTAAGGTAGTAACAAATAACCCCAATATGCATTACCAGCCACGAATGACTGTTTTTGCATGTGGCACATGGAGAAAGCCTGTATTCCACTGAGGAGAAGCATTGCCAGCAGTGATCCAGGAATGGTGAGTATTTTACATTATCATCCAGTTATAAATGATAGTTCTTGTGTATTATGCTGCAATGTAATTTGGTACAAGAGATTGTCACACATAATGTCTGCATGTGTTTCATAGGAGCATGAGCATCACTCCTGGATGGGGCACAGTGGCTGCCGGACACAGCAGGAGGGGCGGCACAGTCCCACCAGTTTTATCTCCACACCTTTCACACACACTATTCCTGCTTAATTTACTTCATATTCCAGGTGAAAGTGCACAAAGCAGACATTTACCTGTTATCTGGGTTATAGTTATCTTGATTGAGCCAAGTAATAATATCCTATCCATCTATATGTGTTACCGAATTGACTGATCCTGTGCGGCATAAATGTGATGGCTGCTTGTGTGCAAGTGAGATGTGTGCAAGAATGCTGCTTACTAACAGCACAAGCACAGGAGCATTATTTTACGTATACATATATAGAGAGCGAGAGCTGTAAAACATTTTAAAGTCTCCTGTCTCTATTAAATGTGGAGTAAATGTTATGCCAGTGACTGAAATATTCATGATCACAAATCAATCACAAATCAATACAAACTCATCAATGTCATTGTGTGCAGATCATAGGGACATCCTAAAAGACACATGCCGGGTCATTCCACCAATCATCACCCAAACTGAAAAGTGGATTGTCATTATAGTGGAAAAAAACTGCAATGAAGCTGGCTGAGGAAAAATAGAACATCAAGGCAGCAAGAACGACCTGCCTATCAACATCCAGACAGATGACCGATTACATACAGAGCGCATGATTTGAGATACTATCTGGTCGGGCTAGAAGGCATCCAATTCTTACACAAAGTGCATTGGGCTTTCCCAGTGTCAGTCAGAATGTTTTTGAAATTGTACCAGAATTGAATCACAGTCCCCCCTCTATGTCTCTTCCAGGGTGTACTGCAATGCCACCTTGTAATTTTATCTAGGCCTTGCAATTAGTTTATAGGCTTTACCAGGTTTTTTTTTAAATGGTTGCAAAATGTAGTCTGGTACTCTCTTCTACATCTAATTCTGTGTGTATTGCAATCCCTCCTTGGAATTCTTGCTAGACGTTGCATTGAGTGCATAGGCTTTACCAGTCCAGGAGTCTGACTTCTTAAAAATGGTAAGAGAAAATGTTGTCTGATTTCCTCCTTTACATGTCTATCAGGGGGCATTGCAGCCCCTCCTTTTATTTTTATGGCAGCCCTTGCACTTAGTGCATAGGCTTTGAGTGTAGGAGTCCCACTATCTAACAATTTTAACAGAATGTGTATGAAGGCCTCCATTATGTCTTATGCAGGGTATATTGGAGTCCTGGGGGTTCTTCTGGAAAAATGTTCACGTTTCCAATTGACTTCTATTCTATTTGCTACTCAAGATGAGCACCTGAGCAGTCTTATTGGCTCGATTTTGAGTACGAAGCACCCGAGCATTTTAGTGCTCGCTCTTCACTAGTAATAACATTATCATATAATTGCCTTGGATATTAGAGGGGCTGTTGTTGTGTCATTGTGTTAATCAGAGCATTCACATAGGAGATGTATCTCTAGTGAGTGTCACATTTTACTCTGTTGTTTTTTGGCAAAGACCAAAAAATATTTATTGAGGATTTCTAGTGAAGTGTTTGTGAGCTTGGAGTTCTTCTGTGTCTACAAAGCCATGATCTTGACCCATTGAGAGGAACATGGCTTTTCAATTCCCATCATTCCCATGTCCCAGAGAAGCCTTCAACAAATGGCATCTGTGGAGACACAGGGCTCAGTGGGTGCTCTTGTCCGCTGGCCCAGCCGTCTTTAGAAAGACAGCGTGGCTCAGGGCTCATCCCAACTGACCGCCGATCTCCTTAACCGTGGGCGGAACACTACTCAGACAACACAGGGTGAGGGTATCACAATATTAACCCCTTAACGACCCATGACATACTGGGTACGTCATGGATTGTGTGCCGGTAAGCCCCGCCCCCTACCGCCGGCAGGCGGCGGCGATCCGCGCACATATCAGCTGTTATCAACAGCTGACATGTGTGCCTGCTAGCCGTGGGTGGAATCGCTTCCACCCGCGGCCATTAACCCCTTACATTTCGCTGCCAAAATCTTGGCAGCGATATGTATATGGGCGCCGCCATGACAGTGACTTACCCCGCCCCCACCGGAAGTCACGTGACATGATCACGTGACTTTCGGCGGTTGCCATGGTAGCACAGGGTCATGTGATGACGCCTGTAGCTAACATGACTCACTTCCTCTCAATGCCGGAATACAGCCGGCATTGAAAGTGAAGCAGCAAATCTGCAGTTCTCAGCTCTGTAGCTGAGATCTGCAGATAGTGCAGAGCGATCGGATTGCTGATCGCTATAGTCCCCTAGGGGAACTAGTAAAATAAAAAAAAAAGTAAAAAAAAAAGTTTTAAAAAATTAAAAAAAAATAAAAAAACCTAAAAGTTCAAATCACCCCTCTTTCACCCCATTGAAAATTAAAGGGTTAAAAAAATAAAAAATACACACATATTTGGTATTGCCACGTTCAGAAATGCCCGATCTATCAAAATATAAAATCAATGAATCTGATCAGTAAACAGCGTAGCGGCAAAAAAATTCCAAACGCCAAAATTACGTTTTTTGGTCGCCGCAAATTTTGCGCAAAATGCAATAACAGGCGATCAAAACGTAGCATCTGCGCAAAAATGGTACCGTTAAGAACGTCAGGTCGAGACGCAAAAAATAAGCCATCACTGAGCCATAGATCCTAAAAAATGAGAACGCTACAGGTTTTGGAAAATGGCGCAAAACGTGCGCCACGTTTTTTGGACAAGCTTGTGAATTTTTTTTAACCCCTTAGATACAAGTTAAACCTATACATGTTTGGTGTCTACAAACTCGCACCGACCTGAGGCATCACATAGATACCTCAGTTTTACCATATTGTGAACACGGTGAATAAAATATCCCAAAAACTATTGTACGATCCCACTTTTGTTTGCAATTTTTCCGCACTTGGAATTTTTTTGCCGTTTTCCAGTACACTATATGGTAAAACTTATGGTTTCATTTAAAAGTACAAATCGTCCCGCAAAAAACAAGCCCTCATATGGCAAGATTGATGGAAAAATAAAAAAGTTACGCCTCTCGGAAGAAGGGGAGCAAAAAACAAAAACGCAAAAACGGAAAGTGCCCGGGGGCTGAAGGGGTTAACACTTTATTGGATCCCCAAAATATTAACGGCACATAACACATAACCAGCAAAACACACAAATGTAACAGGCAACAGAGTCTCACCCTTCCGCTGGCTCACCAGGTATTTAGAATGTCCGTGCTCAGAGCTTCCAGGGCTACTTACTCCAATCCAGCAGCACCCCGCTTTTGGCGGGCACCCACCGAGAATGGAATAACGCCAGATTTAGGAAGCTGGCAGAGACCAACCTGGGTTTCTTCCGTAGGTAGTCCTTGATATCAAAGCCGAATCCTTACGTTCAGTCCTGAAGTCCATATAGTGTTATAATCCAGGCTTGCCAATCGGATCCGCAGGTCCTAGATTGGTAGCATGTAGCCAGAGTCTTCTTGAGCAAATGAACAGTCCTCCTTCTTATACCCCTGAGCTCTCCATTCAGACCATTGGGGTCTTCACGATTGGTGGAAAATATTGGGCTCTTATTGGCTAGATTTCAAGCTATATTCAAAAATCCAGAGACAAGGGTGAGACAGGTATGTTACCTCACATCTAGCAATTCACTTAGTAATACAATGGGAACTTCGCATAATTGAGTTATCTGGGTGTCTGGGCTCCAGTGGCCAAAACAATCACATGAGTCAACAAGAGCCTTGTAAAAACAATGGGGCTTATCCCCAGTCTATAAACAAACTATCTTCATGTCTAGCTGAATGTTAAGAAACTTTAACCCATGAGAGTCCATGTTGTCACAGCATCCTAAGGCATTCTACATAGGATAAGATGGGGAAGGCAATAAAAAAACACTATTATGTCAGTCTACAGATGCTGATAGTATGTATTTCTTATAGGTGGATAATATTCTACAGGAGAAAATCTTTATATGTGCGTTTGTCTGTTTCCTCCACAGGAACAACGCTGCATAGCAGGGAGGATTCTCCTATAGCCCATAGGATAAGGGGCAGGTTTTTCCCGCCAAAGAAGGATCTATATAGTATCTGTAAATGCTAATCTTAGGAGCCGGAGACAAAGAAGACCACCACCACTGTAGAGGTCGGAAGACTGCACCCATTCCCTATTAACATCCGTCCTAAAGTGGTGACTTAGGGGTACTTCACACACAGCGAGATCGCTACTGAGATCGCTGCTGAGTCACGTTTTTTGTGACGCAGCAGTGACCTCATTAGCGATCTCGCTGTGTGTGACACTGAGCAGCGATCTGGCCCCTGCTGTGAGATCGTTGCTCGTTACACACAGCCCTGGTTTGTTTTTTTATTGTTGCTCTCCCGCTGATAAGCACACATCGCTGTGTGTGACAGCGAGAGAGCAACAATCCTGAATGTGCAGGGAGCAGGAGCCGGCGTCTGACAGCCTGCGGTAAGCTGTAACCAAGGTAAACATCGGGTAACCAAGGTGGTTACCCGATATTTACCTTCGTTACCAGCCTCCGCCGCTCTCACGCTGCCAGTGGCGGCTCCCTGCTCCCTGCACACGCTAAGCTAAGCGGTGTGCGCTGGTAACTAAGGTAAACATCGGGTAACCATACCCGATGTTTACCTTAGTTACCAGTGTCCGCAGCTTCCAGACGCGGGCTCCGTGCAAGCGCAGGGTCGCTTGCACGTCGCTGCTGGCTGGGGGCTGGTCACTGGTCGCTGGTGAGATCTGCCTGTTTGACAGCTCACCAGCGACCATGTAGCGACGCAGCAGCGATCCTGACCAAGTCAGATCGCTGGTGGGATCGCTGCTGCGTCGCTAAAGTGTGACGGTACCCTTAATCTAAGCTGACACTCTGTATTTCCTGCAACCTGCACCGTCTGGATGACTTTGTAGCCGGGGATGGAGTCAGTTACATGGAGTGCTCCCACTTCTTCCACCCGGCATGCATAGGAAGATGGCCACTGGACAATAACACCTGTCCTCTCTGCAGGCACATCATCACCACGTCAAAGTTTCTGCTCCCTACATATCTGGAAGATGTGGAGATTAAGATAATAACAACCCCAATATGCATTACCAGCTAATAATTACTGTATTTGCACGTGGCACATGGAGAAGACCTGTTTTCCATTGATGAGAAGCATTGCCAGCAGTGATCCGGAATCGGTGAGTATTTTACTTTACAGTCCAGTTCTAAATGATAGTTCTTGTGTATTATGCTGCAATGTGATTTGGTATAAGAGATTGTCACACATAATGTCTGAATGTGTTACATAGGAACGTGAGTGTCACTCCTGGAGGGGGTACAGCGGCTGCAGGACACAGCGGGAGGGGCGGCGCAGTCCCACCATTTCTCTCTGCAGACCTTTTACACACAGAGAACACCATTCCTGCTTAATTTACTTCATATATCAGGTGAACGTGCACAAAGCAGACATTTACTTTTTATCCGGGTTACAATTATCTTGATTGACCCTTGTTACAGGATTCAATCACAAGTCAATACAAAATGATCAATGTCATTGTGCGCAGTGTGCCAGATTTCATCGCGTTTTCCATAAAAACATCTTTTATCATTTTCTCACAGGGACATCCTAACTGAAGAAGAATATTGCTGGCAGACAATTAGCGCAAAAAATAGGATCTTATCAGATTATACCAGTGTGAAAATTAAACTGTAGAGGATCTCCGCTTTGGCAATTGTATAAGTCACAACTAATTGTAGAAACCTGAACGCCACGGCTGCTGCGGCTCCACGCGGAGAAGAGGATGACTGATGGATGGACAAGGAAAGCTTCTGCACTGCCATAGGGATGACCAGGGTAGGAGTCTAAAAGGGGCTTTACACGCTGCGACATCGCTAATGCTATATCGTCGGGGTCACGTCGTTAGTGACGCACATCCAGCGCCGTTAGCGACATCGCAGCGTGTAAAACCAATGAGCGACTATCAACAAGCGCAAAAACGTGAAAAATCGTTGCTCGTTGACACGTCGTTCATTTCCTTAATGTCGTTGCTGCTGCAGGTCCAATGTTGTTCGTCGTTCCTGCGGCAGCACACATCGCTGTGTGTGACTCCGCAGGAACGACGAACATCTCCTTACCTGCGGCCGCTGGCAATGAGGAAGGAAGGAGGTGGGCGGCATATTCCGGTCGCTCATCTCCGCCTCCTTTGCTATTGGGCGGCCGCTTAGTGATGCCGCAGTGACGTCGCTATGACGCCGAACGCACCTCCCCCTTGAAGGAGGGATTGTTCGGCGGTCACAGCAAGGTCGCACAGCAGGTATGTGCGTGTGAAGCTGCCGTAGCGATAATGTTCGCTACGGCAGCGATCACCACATGTCGCACGAACGACGGGGGCAGGTGCTATCGCTTGCAACATCGCTAGCAAACGCTAGCGATGTCGCAGCGTGTAAAGCCCCCTTAAATGTTTTTAAAAATAGTTTTAAAATGTAGTCGGGGGCCTTTCTCTATGTCTCTTGCTGTGTGTATTGTGGAATTCTTGCTAGGCCTTGCAATGAGTGCATAGACATTACCAGTCTAGGAGTCCAACACCTTAAAAATGGAAAAATGTCTCAGTCCTTGACATGTCTTTCAGAGGGTATTGCAGTCCCTCCTTTTAATTTTTGGCAGCGCTTGCACTTAGTGCATAGGCTTTGAGTGTAGGAGTCCCAATATCTAACAATTGTAACAGAATGTGTATGAGGCCCTCCTTTATGTCTAATACCCAGTATATTGGAGTGATGGGGGGTCTTTCTGGTAAATTGTTTATATTTCCCATTGACTTCCATTATACTTATTACTCATGAGCATCCGAGCAGTCTGATTTGCTCGATTTGAGTATCATTTTAGTGCTCGCTCATCACTAGTAATGACATTATGCTATCGTGATTTCCTTGGCTATTAGAGGGGCTATTGTTGTGTTGTTGTGTTGATCGGTGCATTCACGTAGGAGATGTATCTCTAGTGAGTGTCCCTTTTTTACTCTGTTGTTTTTTGGCAAAGACCAAAAAATATTTATTGAGGATTTCTAGTGAAGTGTTTGTGAGCTTGGAGTTCTTCAGTGTCTACAAAGTCATCATCTTGACCCATTGAGAGGAACATGGCTTTTCAGTTCCCATCTTTCCCATGTCCCAGAATAGCCTTCAACAAATGTCATCCTAAGCCATTCTACATCAGGTAAGATGGGGAAGGGCATAAAAAACACTATTATGGTAATCTACAGGTGTTGATTGTATGTATTTCTTATAGGTGGATAATATTCTACAGGAGAAAGTACTTATATGTGTGTTGTATGTCTCCTCCACAGGAACAATGCTACATAGCAGTTAGGATTCACCTATAGTCCATAGGACAAGGGGCAGGTTTTTCGAGCCAAAGAAGGGTCTATATAGCACCTGTAAATGGTAATCTTAGGAGCCGGAGTCAGAGAAGACCACCACCACCATAGAAGTCTGAAGACGGCACCCATTCCCCATTAACACCCATCCTAAAGTGGTGAATTCATCCAGGCTGACACTCCCTACCTCCTGCAACCTGCACCATCTGTCTGGATGACTTTGTAGCCGGGGATAGAGTCAGTTATATGGAATCTGCCCACTTCTACCACCTGGCATGCATAGGAAGATGACTAATGGAAAACATCACCTGTCCTGTCTGCAGGCACATCAACACCACGTCAAAGTATCTGCTCCCTGCATATCTGTAACTGGGGATCAAGTCAGTTACATGGAGCGCTCTCATGTCTTCCACCCGGCATGCATGGCTAAAGGACAAGAACACCTGTCCTCTATGCAGACACATTAACACCCAGTCAGAGTATCTGTTCCCTTCATATCTGGAAGAAGTTGGGGAGAAAAAGGTAATAACAATTAACTCCAATATGCATTACCAGCCACCAATTACTGTACTGGCACATGGCACATGGAGAGCAATGTTTTCCATTGAAGAGAAGCATTGTCAGCAGTGATCCTTGAACAGTGAGTATTTTACGTTATAGTCCAGCTATAAATGATAGTTCTTGTGTATTAAGGTGGCTTTACACACTGCAACATCGCAAACGACATCGCTGTAACATCACCGGTTTTGTGACGTAATAGCGACCTCCCCAGCGACATTGCAGTGTGTGAAACACATCAGCGACCTGGCCCCTGCTGTGAAGTTGCTGATCGCTACAAATCGTTCAGGACCATTCTTTGGTTCTTTGTTTCCCGCTGTGCAGCATGATCGCTAGAAAGTCTCAGTGTGTAAAAGGACTTTACAGCGACTTCGTTAGCGACTTCCCTTTCAAAAAGCTGCTTTACAACGTCCCCAATGACTAGCTAGGTCGTTCTGCAGGTCCGGATCGCTGTTGCGTCGTTGGCCAGGTCTGCCTGTTTGACAGCTCACCAGAGACTTTGTAGCGATCCCGGCCAGGTTGGGATCGCTGGTGGGATCGCTAGAATGTCTCAGTGTGTAAAGGGGCCTTTACGCTGCAGTGTGAGTTGGTATAAGAGATTGTCACACATAATGTCTGCATGTGTTTCATAGGACAGCACACATTGTAGCAAGCAGAGAACCAGAGAAGCAGATTTGAGGACGGGTTCGATCCCGCACTTCGACAGATGAACACATTTTGGGATAATAGAACTATGTTTTTATTCCACATTGTTTGTTTTACTAATCTCTTTTTTTATGACATTTTAAGAAAGTATACGAATTTTAATAATTAATTTATTAAGTGCGTTAATGGTCACTAGGAAATTTATAATGACCCTTTTTTTAATATAGTAACAATGTATAATGTTTATAAGAAAGTGACAATTTTTTTATATGGAGAATGTAGAAGAATCCACCCTTGAATGTGAGATACCAATCAAATCCTGGGTGTGTTTACTCAATTAATTAATCAATTAAGAAAGAAACCTTAGTAAACTAACCTTTTGTCTATAAAAACTTCCCAGTTATGGCAACCAAATGAGCATAATTAACAAAACTCTGTCACTTCTTTCACTGTTAGAATCAGGCTGTCCACCTCTGCCAGGATCAGATTATCCCACAATGAGCCTGATGGTCAAAGTATGGGATGAAGGCAGCTAAGCAGATGATGAAAATATCCTGGCACAGTCTGCGAACACCCATTTGGCATACTCCCAAAACTACCAGAAATTAGATTAGAGGGATTTAGTCCATGAGAAAATACTGGGATCCGTCTTATTGACTAATTAATTAGTCCAATGTAATGTATGGAAAATGTGAGGCTGATGTGGGTACTCGAATGTCTGATAAATGTGACTTAATCCATCTCTCATTTATCAATAAGTTAAGTTCATATTTTTTTTTTATTTATATTTAGTCCATAAGTGTAGTGAACCACTCCATTTTTAAAGAGAATTGGGGCTAGGTTAGGCTCGGTGTCATAGATGTGAGGTGGACTATCCATATGTTCGGGACAAGTAAGGCCGTAACATGTATTTTTTAATAAAATACATATCTGATTTATTGTATATATATATATTTACATCATACAAAAATAAATGCTATTTTCCACTCATGTTATATGATCTACTGTCATCATTCAGAAACATCTTTATGCATGGCTGGGACAAAGTACTTTGGTGACCTAAGCAGTTGAAACCGATGGTGCCCCTCCAACCCCTGAGCCCCTGAGCAAAGAAATGGGTCAGAGACTAAGGTAACAGGACCCCTAATGCGTTGATCCCACTCCGATGGATCAAGCAACAGGCTCTGATGACCACTTCCACTAGAATTGTTATCTTTATTCACCAAAAAATACCAGTAAAAAGGAAAAAATGGATGTACTATTGGGGCGAGGCTTAACAGGAGATGCAATTTCAAGGTTAGATATACAACCACTCATTATTTGCATTCCATTTACACATTATAAGGGACAAAAAGTGATATTCCTCCCTGATATCCTACATTATCCTACATTATAATGTCAGACCCAAAGATAGTCATGTAAACTAATATAGCTTAACTATAATGGGAGATGTTGGTTTCAATAAAGGTGTCCAGCATTTAATGGAATCCCTAATCCAAACTAAACAGACCCGATTATAAAGTAATGTGTCTGATGGTTTTTGCATCCGTCATGCCACAAATACAGCTTGCAACAAAACGTACTGGTTATGTTTTCATGTACTGATGGTGGTTCTGGTGATGATCCTTTTCGGATAATGATTCTAGTGACGTTCTCATGTAGTGATGGTTGTTCTGGTGCTATATTCTTATACTACTAATGGGTCTGGTAATGTATTTATGTAGTGATGATGGCTCTGGTGATGTATTCTTTACCAGAACCAGATGGTTCTTCACCAAAACCACCGTCAGTACATGAGTATATCACCAAAACCACTATCAGTCAGTGAATACATCTTCAAAACGATCATCAAGAACTGAAAACATCCCCAGAACCACCATCAGTAAATAAAGAACCATCATCATCATTAAATGAATAGGACACCAGAACCACCATCAGTACATGAATACATCACCAGAACCCCAATCAGTACATGAATCCTATGGATAAATCACCAGAGCCACCATCAGTACATGAAAGCATCACCAGAAACATCAGTGTGTATATATATATATATATATATATATATATACACCAGTACCATCATCAGTACATAAACACGTCAACAAAACCACCATCAGTACATGAATTCATCACCAGAACCATCATCAGTACGAGAATATATCACCACAACCATCTAAAGTGCTTAAAAACAAAAAAAAGCATATGTGTCCCTACAAAAAATATAGCCAATACAGAAAAGGCACAATACAAATGTAAAGTTTCTTAGTGAATAATTATTAAAAACAAGATAAAAAGTAATGGAATAAGTGCAATAAAGCACCACAAGACAGCACGGCAAGGGACAGAGAATATCTCAAAGAAAAAATGGCACTACATACTCCAATATATATGCGAAAATCCTACAAGTGTTATACAAAAGGAGTACAGTAAATATTAATAAGTACTGATAATTATATAGGAGATATGACAAAAATAAATAACATACACTCATAAATAGTATCTGTACCCATATAGCAGCAATAATATATAAAAAAAATAGCGTGGGTATACGTAATATGTAATAATAATATATGCACAATTTTACACCTATAAAATGTAATTAATAAATAGATTTCTTTGTGTAATAATATGAGAATAGCACCAAAGGAGAGCTAGTTAAAGTGCAAACTTAAATAAGGTGCAAATTATAAGTGCCAGTAAAAGTGACAAAGTGCATGTTAATGATCAGAGACTCCTAAGTAAAGGTGTCAATAAAGTGCATAACAGGGTACAGCTGTATCAGAGGGTGATAACCGAGAGCAATTATATAGGTAAAAAAACAGTAATCAAGTGTAAAGATAATATATATGTATTTAAATATGTATTTTACTTAAAGGCATGTCCCACTGCCGTGCCGACACCAGACCCAACACGTGTTTCAGCACTTGGCCTTCATCAGGGTGGTGTGGTGCTTTATTGCACTTATTCCATTACTTTTTATCTTGTTTTTAATAATTATTCACTAATAAACTTTACTTTTATATTGTGCATTTTTGGTATTAGCTATTTTTTTGTAGGGATACATATGCTTATATTTATAGCCATTTACAGTGTGTGGAATGTAATGGTGCATTGACACTGTAGGACATTTTGTCAAAATTCCTGTGTGACATTAATTTGGTATGTAAAGGGAACCTGTCACCAGTTTTTTGGCCTATAAGCTGCGGCCACCACCACCAGGTTCTTATATACAGCATTCTAACATCCTGTATATAAGAGCCCAGGCCGGGGGTATAACATAAACACTTTATAATACTTACCTAACGGTCACGCGGTTGGCCTTATGGGCGTCTCTGTTGTCCAGTGCCGGCGCCTCCACTTTCGGCCATCCTTATCCTCTTTCTGAAGCCTGGGTGCATGATGCATACTACGTCATACATACTCGCCGGTCCTGTTCAGACGCACTACAATACTTTGATCTGCCCTTCTCTCAATCTGAATGCCGGCGAGTGTGGATGACGTCGGACCCGTCATGCACCGCGGCTAGAGAAGAAGGAGAAGAAAGATGGCCAAAAGAGGCAGCCCATAATGCCCACCGCGCGACCGTTAGGTAAGTATTATAAAGTGTTTATGTTATACCCCCGGCCTGGGCTCTTATATACAGCATTCTAACATTCTGTATATAAGAGCCCGGTGGTGGTGGCCGCAGCTTATAGGTCAAAAAAGTGGTGACAGATTCCCTTTAACCCCTTCACCCCCGGCCACTAAAACACCCTAATGACCGGGCCATTTTTTGCAATTCTGACCAGTGTCACTTTGACAGGTTATAACTCTGGAACGCTTCAACGGATCCTGGCGATTCTGAGATTGTTTTTTCGTGACATATTGTACTTCATGTCAGTGGTAAATTTAGGCCGATATTTTTTGCGTTTATTTGTGAAAATTTAGGAAATTTTGCAAAAATTTTGAAAATTTCGCAATTTTCAAATTTTGAAAATTTATGCCTATAAATCTGAGAAATATGTCACACAAAATAGTTCCTAAATAACATTTCCCACATTTCTACTTTACATCAGCGCAATTTTCGAAACAAATTTTTTTTCCGTTAGAAGGGGTCAAAGTTAATCAGCAATTTCTCAGTTTTCCAACAAAATTTACAAAAGAATTTTTTTAGGGACCACATCACATTTGAGGTGACTTTGAGAGGCCGAGGTGACAGAAAATACCCAAAAGTGACCCCATTCTAAAATCTGCACCCCTCACTCTGCTCAAAACCACATCCAAGAAGTTTATTAACCCTTTAGGTGCTTCACAGCAATCAAAGCAATGTGGAAGGAAAAAATGAAAATTTTACTTTTTAACACAAAAATGTTACTTTAGCCATAAAATTTTAAATTTTCGCAAGGGAGAAAAGAGAAAGTGCACCATACAATTTATTGTGCATTTTCTCCTGAGTACGCTGATACCCCATATGTGGTAAAAATCAATTGTTTGGGCGTACGGCAGAGTTCGAAAGGGAAGGAGCGCCATTTGAATTTTTGAACACAAAATTAGCTGCACTCATTAGCAGACGCCATGTCAGGTTTGAAGACCCCCTGAGGTGCCTAAACAATTGAGCTACCCCACAAGTGACCCCATTTTGGAAACTAGAGCCCTCAAATAATTTTTCTAGATGTTTGGTGAGCACTTTGAACCTCTGGGGGCGTCACAGAAGTTTATAACGTTGAGCCGTGAAAAGAAAAAACATTTTTTTTACCACAAAACTGTTGCTTCAACTAGGTAGCTTTTTTTTTCACAAGGGTAGCAGGAAAAAATGCACCATAAAATGTATTGTGCATTTTTTCCTGAGTACGGAGATACCCCATATGTGGTGGAAATCAAATGTTTGGGCACACGGCAGGGCTCGGAAGGCAAGGAGCGCCATTTGAATTTTTGACTGCAAAATTAGCTGCACTCATTAGCGGACGCCATGTCAGGTTTGAAGACCCCCTGAGGTGCCTAAACAATGGAGCTACCCCACAAGTGACCCCATTTTGGAAACTAGAGCCCTCAAATAATTTTTGCTAGATGTTTGGTGAGCACTTTGAACCCCTGGGGGCTTCACAGAAGTTTATAACGTTGAGCTGTGAAAAGAAAAAAATTTTTTTTACCACAAAACTGTTGCTTCAACTAGGTAGCTTTTTTTTTCACAAGGGTAGCAGGAAAAAATGCACCATAAAATGTATTGTGCATTTTTTCCTGAGTACGGAGATACCCCATATGTGGTGGAAATCAAATGTTTGGGCACACGGCAGGGCTCGGAAGGCAAGGAGCGCCATTTGAATTTTTGACTGCAAAATTAGCTGCACTCATTAGCGGACACCATGTCGGGTTTGAAGACCCCCTGAGGTGCCTAAACAATGGAGCTACCCCACAAGTGACCTCATTTTGGAAACTAGAGCCCTCAAATAATTTTTCTAGATGTTTGGTGTGCACTTTGAACACCTGGGGGCTTCACAGAAGTTTATAACGTTGAGCCGTGAAAAAAAAAAATAAAATTGTTATCACTAAACTGTTGCTTCAAGTAGGTAGCTTTTTTTTCACAAGGGTATCAGTAAAAAATGCACCATGAAATTTATAGTGCATTTTTTCCTGACTACGACGATACCTCATATGTGGTGGAAAGTAATTGTTTGGGCGCATGGCAGGGCTCATAAGAGAAAGAGCACCATTTGACAGCAAAATTGGTTGGAATCATTAGCTGACATAATGTTGCATTTGGAGACCCCCTGAGGTGCCTAAACAATGGAGCTCCCCCACAAGTGGCCCCATTTTGGAAACTAGACGCCTCAAGGAATTTATCTAGATGTTTAGCGAGCCCCAAGGGGCTCCACACAAGTTGATAATGTTGAGCCATGAATACAATTTTTTTTTTTCACCACAAAACTCTTACTTGAACCACGTAGCTTTTTTTTTCACAAGGGTATCAGGAAAAAATGTACCATGAAACGTATTGTGCAATTTCTCCTGAGTACGACGATACCTCATATGTGGTGGAAAGTAATTGTTTGGGCGCATGGCAGGGCTCAGAAGAGAAAGCGCACCATTTGACAGCAAAATTGGTTGGAATCATTAGCGGACGCCATGTCATGTTTGGAGACCCCCTATGGTGCCTAAACAGTGGAGCTCCCTCACAAGTGACCCCATCCCCTCAAGGAAATTATCTAAATGTTTGGTGAGCCCCTTGCACCCCCAGGGGCTCCACAGACGTTGATAACTTTGAACCGTGAAAATTTTTTTTTTTTTTTTTTACCACAACATTTTTGCATCAACCAGGTAGCTTTTTTTTTTTTTTTACAACGGTATCAGGAAAAGCTGCACCATAAAACATATTGTGCAATTTTTCCTGAGTACGCAGATACCTCATATGTGGTGGAAATAAATTGTTTGGGCGCATGGTGGGGCTCAGAAGAGAAGGAACGCCATTTGACTTTTCAAACGCACAGACGCAATGCACTGATCGACCGCTGCAGGACGCAAATTCGGATGAGATACAAAAAGCGTCGGTGATACGGAAAAAAGAAAAAGTCACGCCAAAAATTGAGCAGGGATGCAGATCCGTTATCTGCATCCCTGATCAGCCCTCGGCGGGACGCACAGACAGATGCGATACAAAACGCGTTGGGGATACGGAAAAAAGTCACGCCAAAAATCGAGCAGGGATGCAGATCCGTTATCTGCATCCCTGATCAGCGATTGGCGGGACGCACGGACGGATGCGATACAAAAAGCGTCGGGGATACGGAAAAGAGTCACGCCAAAAATTGAACAGGGATGCAGATCCGTTATCTGCATCCCTGATCAGCGCTCGGTGGGACGCACGGACAGATGCGGTACAAAAAGCGTCGGGGATACGGAAAAAGTCACGCCAAAAATTGAGCAGGGATGCAGATCCGTTATCTGCATCCCTGATCAGCGCTCGGTGGGACGCACGGACAGACGCGATACAAAACGCATTGGGGATACGGAAAAAGTCACGCCAAAAATCGAGCAGGGATGCCGATCCGTTATGTGCATCCCTGATCAGCGCTCGGCGAGACGCACGGATGGATGCGATACAAAAAGCGTCGCGGATACGGAAAAAAGTCACGCCAAAAATTGAGCAGGGATGCAGATCCGTTATCTGCATCCCTGATCAGCGCTCGGCGGGACGCACGGACGGATGCGATACAAAAAGCGTCGGGGATACGGAAAAGAGTCACGCCAAAAATTGAGCAGGGATACAGATCCGTTATCTGCATCCCTGATCAGCGCTCGGCGGGACGCACAGACAGATGCGATACAAAACGCGTTGGGGTACGGAAAAAAGTCACGCCAAAAATCGAGCAGGGATGCAGATCCGTTATCTGCATCCCTGATCAGCGATTGGCGGGACGCACGGACGGATGCGATACAAAAAGCGTCGGGGATACGGAAAAGAGTAACGCCAAAAATTGAACAGGAATGCAGATCCGTTATCTGCATCCCTGATCAGCGCTCGGCGAGACGCACGGATGGATGCAATACAAAAAGCGTCGCGGATACGGAAAAAAGTCACGCCAAAAATTGAGCAGGGATGCAGATCCGTTATCTGCATCCCTGATCAGCGCTCTGTGGGACGCACGGACAGATGCGGTACAAAAAGCGTCGGGGATACGGAAAAAAGTCACGCCAAAAATTGAGCAGGGATGCCGATCCGTTATCTGCTTCCCTGATCAGCGATTGGCGGGACGCACGGACAGACGCGATACAAAACGCATTGGGGATACGGAAAAAAGTCACGCCAAAAATCGAGCAGGGATGCCGATCCGTTATGTGCATCCCTGATCAGCGCTCGGCGAGACGCACGGATGGATGCGATACAAAAAGCGTCGCGGATACGGAAAAAAGTCACGCCAAAAATTGAGCAGGGATGCAGATCCGTTATCTGCATCCCTGATCAGCGCTCGGCGAGATGCACGGACAGATGCGATACAAAACGCGTTGGGGATACGGAAAAAAGTCACGCCAAAAATTGAGCAGGGATGCAGATCCGTTATCTGCATCCCTGATCAGTGATTGGCGGGACGCACGGATGGATGCGATACAAAAAGCGTCGGGGATACGGAAAAAAATCACGCCAAAAATCGAGCAGGGATGCAGATCCGTTATCTGCATCCCTGATCAGCGATTGGCGGGACGCACGGACAGACGCAATACAAAACGCGTTGGGGATACGGGAAAAAAAAAAAGTCACGCCAAAAATTGACCATGGATGCAGATCCGTTATCTGCATCCGTGATCAGTGCTCGGCGGGACGCACGAACAGATGAGGTGTAAAAATGGACATGATACAGGGGAAAAAAAAAAAAAAAGTTATACTCACAGTACCCAGAGGAGTAGCAGGAGGAACAGAAGGCAAGCGAGATAGACAGCTGTACAGGAGCAGCAGGCAGGACGTTGGACAGATCAGCAGAAGACCCAGGAAGAAGGACTCAGAGATGGAGGCAGATGTGATCGGGCCAGTGAAGAAATCGGACGACCCGGTGAAGGCAGGTAAGTGGACGTCAAGGGGAGGGGGAGAGCAGAGGGGGGCGCGGGAGAGCAGAGGGGGTGGGGGGGAGAGCAGAGGGGGATACCGGAGAAGCAAAGAAGGAAGAAAGGAAGCAGAATAGAGATGACAGAGGAGGCAGGCAGATCGCAGAGGGAGCAGATCGGGATGTCGGGGGGCAGATCGGGGCGTGGGGGGGCAGACCGCGGGGGGCACGGGCAGGGGCCATCACAGGAGCGCGCAGGGGCCATAACGGGAGCGCGCACGGGGTGCAAGGGGAGTGGAATTCTCACGTGGAGCAGGCGCAGAAGCGGTGACAAAAGCGACGGCAGCGGTGGCGTGGTACCACAAGTACCAGCACAGGCCTGGGGAGGGCGGCCACCTGCAGATCAGACCGCCTCACTGCACACTGATTGTAGCGATTGTGCGTCATAGCACGATCGCTCCAATCAGTGCTGCAGGGGCTGGGGGCGGCATGTTTGAGATCCACCTATGATCTGCTGTACCTGCTACGGCATCTCATAGCCGGATCTCACAGTATTGCACTAATTCGGGCATTATTTTTCCGAAATCAGTGCGAATGTTGTGGTTGGCGGTTCAGATTTGAACAGTCAATCACATCGATCGTCGATGGGGGTTGGCGATGCCACCCCCCCTGGGGTCAAGCAAAGGTCCCCTGCTGTAAGAAACAGCAGGGGACATCATTTGAAAGCCGTTGCTATGGCCAAGGCAATCAAATGAAGTTTAGGCCGTAAAATTACGTCCCTGGTCGTTAAGTCACGTTAAAATAGGACGTAATTTTACTGCCCGCGGTCGTGAAGGGGTTAAGAACCAAGCACAGTACAGCAATCCATATCAATTCAGTCGCATATACAATTGTAGCGCATGAATCTACAACTCCCAGCATATCCTTAACAATGGTAAAAAGATAAATAATGCACCCAAAAATAAGCTATAACCACCACAACGTCTGCCCTCCTGAACCATGACCTATAGCCCTTTCACCCTTCACACCTACTACCCTCTCTCCATACTGTGACCCCATTTTATGCTGTTCTCTCTCCATATTCTTTCTGTCCCCCTTCTGCACACTATGCCCTCATACTACCCACCATGTTGCCCTTTCCAAACTGTATCCCCTCCTCACAGGTGGATTAATCATGCTTTGGGGTTGTCTTGCAGCCAATGACAGGGGGAACATTTCACGGGTAGAGAGAAGAATGGATTCAATGACATTTCAACAAATTCTTGATGCAAACATAACATCATCTGTAAAGAAGCTTAAAGGGAACCTGTCATCAGAAATTTGGCTTTCAACCTAAATGTTTCCCCCTCTGCAGCTCCTGAGCTGCATTCTAGTAAGGTTTCTGTACTTTTTGTGCCCCCTTTTAAACCAAAATAAATACTTTATAAAACTGTACCTTTCGGTTTGAAAATCTTGTAAATTCTCCATGGGGGCGGGCCGTGTGGCGTCCGTTGCTGTATCTTACGCCGTCCCCCATGCTCCAAATCATCCCTCAGGACGCCGCCCACTGCTCCCGAGGTCCTGTGCACGCCAGGACACCTAGTGACGTGGTCGCAGGCACGAGAGTATGGGCGGCGCTGTGGTCAGAGTGGTACACCTGTCAGTTAAATAGCAGTGCATTGCTGGAACTTTACTTGCAAATATTTCTGAAATAAAACATCCAAGCTCAGAATAAAAGCTATGCTTACATTCAGCATCTGAGTGCCAGTATAGCACTGGCTTTACTTTATATATGAAAATCCTGCTGGATGGTTCCCTTTAACCCCAGACTAAAATTACTACGAACATTAAAACTGAAAATTTCCCCTCTTCATTATATTTGTTCCTACAAATGTAGGCTCAATAGAAATAAAAGAGAGAATGGGCGTCTGTGTTTTGAATGCAAAACCACAGTTTTTGCCCAAGGAGTCAAAAAATAAAATCTACGGCGCTCAAAGAATCACTCTTAATGCCAGCTATAGCTTACCTATACTGGTCTGGTGAGGTGTTGTGATCCAGACTTACTGGTGGTTGTTGTACGTTATTGCTGTGAGCAGTTGTGGTGTTAACCTTTGTTGTCTTTTTGTTGCTGACTTCCTGCTCTTGCTTTTCTCCTTCTTACTGTTTATTTCTGTTTGTTTGCAGTGTGTTTGAGTTTTGGTTTTCCCCCGTCTGTCTTAATGTCTTAATCTGTGTTTCCATCACACTCCTGCCCTTCCTTCCCTGGAGGGGTAACAAATTAGATCTCGTTAGGAGAACAGTAAGGCACTCAACTCTGGCGTCTCCAGCTTCGGGGGTAATCTGGAGGTCAGGAATAGCCTAAGGTCCCCTAGTGTGAGGTACAGTATAGGAGCCCCCGTCCCTCGCTATATTGCAGTCACGTCATGACAGAGGTTCATATTACACTATTGATCCAACAGAAGTGTAAAGAACAGAGTCACACATTACACTACTGCTCCCATAGAAATGAATGGAGCTGTGTCATATTACACTACTGCTCCTATAGAAGTGGATGCAGCAGGGGGTCACATATTACACTACTACTCCCACAGAAGTGGACCTAGTTGTGTTACAAATTACACCACTGCTCCCACTGAAGTGGATGGAGCAGGTTGGTGATCTTACGCTACTGTTCCCATAGAAGTGAATGGAGTGGGGATCAAACATTGCACCACTGCTCTGATACAGGTGGATGGAGCAGAGAGGGGTGATCACACATACAGTATCTAATCCCATTTTATGTAATATACTCAGTGTACCTAATTCCAGCGCATGATACTGACCATGTATCTAATCTTAGCGCATGTTAGAGTCTGTGTACAGTATCTAATCCCATTTTGTGTGATACAGTTTGCTGAGCCCTATATCTAGTCTCATCATATAAGATACACAGCACTGAGTTCTGTATGTGATACAGGCCGAGTATAACCCCCTCCCTTTCTTGTACGTTCCCTGGGGATCAATATAATTTGATAATGGCTGGAATGTCTGTATATTACAGGGCAGGCATAAATAGTGTGATAAACATTCAGTGCACCAATCACTAGGACATTGGTATGATAAAAATAGAAGCATGGGAGTTTAGTCGGAGAGAAACGGGAAGGACTTTTTTTTACCCTCAATTATGAGATTTCCAAGTAGGGATTGTGTATATCACTGCAATATTCAGCGGCTTCATTAGGTAAAAGATTTTTTTTCCAACCTCTAGGTATCCAAAACTTTCCCATAACACGGTGAAATTATATTAATACACTTCATGAGATGTATCAGGACGATGGGCTTGCCTAAATTCCCCTTGGGGTTTGTTAGATAGGACTGTTATTTGTCTGGCCATGTCTCACCCTCCAGATAGTCTGCAGCAACCTCAGGTTCTCACAAAGAGATGGAGGACACACTTTAGATACACCTTCATTCTCACCTTAAAGGGGTTGTTCGGTCTTTTGCTAAAACTCTACGTGACTGCAGACTTCTGAACCCTCACAGCTTGAACACTGCACACTGTCAAGATTCTCCATTGTCTGCGGCGACACTATGGTCACATGACCACAAATGTGCAATTTTCACAATTCTGGCCACATTCCAACTAGACTTGGCCTTGCCTCAATACCAGTGAAGTGAGTGAGGCTGTGCACCTCTAATCGACACCTGACTGCATGTGTGAAGCCCCGCTAGTATGTGTCGGTGCAGTACCTTCAGGGACTCCACGTGGATGGGACAGTCTGGTCACAGGTAGGGAACCTTCTTTTAGGATTGTCGTGACGCCACTCTCAGTATTGCGGTCAGCGGGGACCGCCACTGCAGATTAAGGGATGCCTGGGGCTGATGGTGGGTGCAGTCAGTATATTAGCCCCCTGAGAGTGAGGCAAGCCCCAGGCCCCGGTGTATGTGTGTGGGACCACAGGTCGCAGAATGACTCAAACACAGTCCAAGAAGTCTTTCAACGTGTTTACTCACTGTTTGGAGGTCACGGTGAGATGCCCGGGCGACACTGTGATAACCAGGTGGAACCAGGAACTCCAGGAGGCCGTTCTGAGGGTAGCTGTCCACTCGCCTTCCTTGCACTCTTTCTGTTTTAGGAGGATCCTTTGCTTGAAGCGTGGTAGGACCCCTCCAGGGAAGCTGTTACCACCCTGCTCCCCTCTCTCTGGCTCGTCTGCCGGCAGCGTGGCCTTGGTGGGATGGCTTCTGGCCCTGTCCCCTTATGGGCCCGGAGATTGCTGCTTGGCTCAAGCGCTGTGTAGTCGTGGTAAGGGCATGAAGTACCCCCTCCACCTGTAGGTTAAGCAGCTCTGGATGATCTGCTGCCTGTACTGGGGATCTAGTTCCCCTTGTGTGCTCGGATACCGGGATCTCCGTACTCAGCCACCCTTCTCTCTGGATGATTTTCAGGCCGACCCACGGTACCCTTTTCTCCCCCGCTTTCAGCTACTGCACTCCTCAGGACCTGTCTCACACTCTAGAGCTCCTCTGCCCTGCTTCCTCACACTTCAACTTCTTCCTCCAGACTCTCCTCTTCCTCTCTCTCTCTGCCCTGCTTCCTAGCAACCAGCCCCTGAACACACCCCCAGCTGGGAATTGAAAGTTAACTCCTTCTGGCTACTCAAGGGTCCCCTCTGGTGATGTGGGAGGCCTGGTCACTATATGTTTGTGTGTGCACCTCATCCTGGCCTTTGGAGATTACCTGGAAGCATTGCTCCCGCATGGGTGCAATACTCTGTGGTGCCTGACCAGGTCAGGGGCGCCACATTCCCCCTTAGTTATCATCAGCACGTCCTCGGGCTGCAAAGACAAGAGAAAGAAAAAGGTAAATACAAACTTTTCCCACACAGGGGCAATTATTTACATTTAAACATACCAGGTACCATTTCACCACCAACCACCCACATGTCCGAAACCCACCCAAAAACCTCCAGGAGGTAGGTCGCCGGTCCTTTTGGTGACCAGGTCTGGGCCATCACATTCCCCAGACCTTTCCTCCAATCTTCCTCTCCTGAGGAGAGTGGTGTAAGGTAGGCCCCATAAACAGGCGTACCCGCTTCCGAGTGTTGGAGGGCAGGCCCCATAAACAGGCGTGCCCCCTTGTTGGTGCAGAGCCATGCCCCTCAACAGGCAGACTCAGTGGTTGATACCAAGGAGGTAACTTTTTACAATGCAAAAGTTTGTGGTTAAAGCCAGTTCATAACCAGTGGTCTAACATTTTAAGGAGGTCTCACAATAGTCCTTGTGGGCACATTTCACTTAAACGTTACTTAACTGTAACAGGTTAAACATTACCTTTCATACCGTCACTTTGAACTAAACTGTACTTTCTCTATAGCGTAATGGGAGCTGACCAAAGTTGCTGCGGGTTGATCTACGCAGTACTATACTGTCATCTGTCTGAGGTTGTGTCCTCCCACCCGATGTATGTGTCTCAATGTGAATAATAGGTGTGCTAGGTATTGATGCCAGTGCATGGTCTTCTGCTTCAGCTACATTTGGCTCTTCCAGGTTCTGAACAGATTCTTCTGGTTCTCTTACTTCTCTAGATTGAGGGAATGTAATGACTGGAATAACTACTGCTCCATTGTATTGAGGCCAACTTGCTGGGAAATCTCCAAGTACAGTATGGATCATCTTTTCTTTTGGTTCTTGAGCTGGCAAAGGGTTGGGAATTTCTTCAGGGATTCTTAGTTGTTCAGGACATTTCTTTAGGCGATCTCTAGAAACGACAGCTGTTGTTTTTCCTCCATCTTTGCTGATAAGGCATGTCTTTTCATTGCTAAGCGTCGATGGTAACACAGTATAGGGTTCTTTTTCCCAGTGATTGTCAAGTTTATGACGTCTTCTCTTCCTTTTGAGAACTATATCTCCTGGCATCAAAGGAACAGCAGGTGCTTTTCGATTGTAGGCCTTTTCTTGTTTCTCACGCTGCTGAGTCAGGCTTCGCTCCACACACTCTTGTACTTTCTTGTATTGGGCTTGGCGGTTGGAATCCCAATCAGCACCTTGTAGATGGTCTTCAGGGGTCTCAACTCCCATTTCCAGATCTACTGGCAATCTCCCTGGTCTGGCCCTCATCAGGTATGCCGGTGTGCAGTTCGTGGAACTCACAGGGATGTTGTTATACATGTCCACTAGATCGGGCAGTTTTTCCGGCCACTGACTTCGTTCTTCTAGTGGGAGCGTCTTCAGAAGGTCGAGAATGATGTGGTTCATCTTCTCACACATGCCATTGGTCTGAGGATGGTAAGGCGTAGTACGGATCTTCTGGCAGCCGTATAGGTTACAAAACTCCTTAAACACTTCAGCTTCAAAGGCTGGTCCTTGGTCAGTGAGCACTTGATCTGGATAGCCATGTGGTCGACAGAAGTGTGTCTGGAAAGCTTTGGCTGCAGTTTGACCTGTCAAGTCCTTGACTGGTACTACCACCAGGAATCTGGAGTAGTGGTCAACCATAGTGAGAGCGTAGTTGTAGCCTTGTCTGCTGGGTGCCAACTTTACATGGTCCAGGGCCACGATCTCCAGAGGCCGTTTAGTTTGGATTGGCTGGAGTGGGGCTCTCTGGCTGTGCTGGTCTTTTCTTCTAAGATTGCAGGGCCCGCAGTTTCGACACCACTTCTCTAGAGCAGATCTCATGCCCACCCAGTAGAATCTTACTTTAAGTAGGGCCTCCAGTTTCTTCCAACCAAAGTGGCCTGCACCATTGTGATAGGCTTCTAGCACCATCCTCGTATCCTTCTGTGGTACAATCACTTGCCACACCTTCTCATGCGTCCTCGGGTCAATGATGCTCCTGTAAAGTTTGTCTTGATAGATGAATAATTGACCCCTTTCCTTCCATAGGTACTGTGCCTCAGGTGGGGCTCCTTTGTCAAGGCTGGCGCCAGGCTGGCTGATCAGTTTCTTTACCAAGCCTACCGCTGGATCATTTTCCTGGGTCTCCTTCCAGTTGTAGTGAGGTAGTGGGTTCAGGGTCACCTCTTGGCGGTTGGCACGCGGCTGCCGACACTGTTTTGCTCCATGGCGATGGAACGCTGGCAGCTCAATCTCTTCAAGATCATCTTCATCTTCACCCCCGTCTGCTAGGTGAGGCATCCTGGACAGAGCATCTGCGTTGCCGTTCTTGCGGCCAGCTCGATACTTGACAGTAAAGTCATAATTCGCCAGTCGGGCTACCCAACGCTGCTCCATGGCACCCAATTTAGCAGTATCCAAGTGGGTCAGGGGGTTGTTGTCCGTGAAGACAGTGAATTTGGTGGCTGCCAGGTAGTGCTTGAACCGCTCTGTGATAGCCCATACCATGGCCAGGAACTCTAGCTTGAATGAGCTATAATTCTCCGGGTTTCTTTCAGTAGGCCTGAGCTTCCTGCTGGCGTAAGCAATCACACGCTCTTTGCCTCCCTGCACCTGTGAAAGCACTGCTCCCAGTCCCACATTACTGGCATCTGTGTACAGTACGAATGGCAGACCGTAGTCAGGGTAGGCTAGGATCTCTTCACCCGTCAAGGCCCCTTTCATTTGTCTGAAGGAGTGTTCTTCTGCTTCTCCCCAGTGAAATGGCGGGCCGGAGATCTTTCCTCTCTTCTTTGGGTGGCCTACCAGGAGCTCTTGCAAAGGCGCTGCCATTTTCGTGTAGCCCTTGATGAACCTTCTGTAGTAGCCTACCAAGCCAAGGAACTGACGTACCTCCCGGACGGTAGTAGGTGTGGGCCATTCCTGGATGACTGTGACCTTCTCTGGGTCCGGTGCTACTCCTTCTGCACTGACCACGTGACCTAGGTACTGGACCTTTGGCTTCAGTAAATGGCACTTGGATGGTTTCAGCTTCATTCCATATCGGGATAGTGCTTCAAAGACTTCAGCCAGGTGTTTCAGGTGGTCCTCGTAGGTCTTGGAGTACACGATGACATCATCCAGGTAGAGCAGGACGGTTTCAAAGTTGAGGTGCCCTAGGCAGCATTCCATAAGCCTCTGGAAGGTCCCGGGGGCATTGCAGAGTCCAAATGGCATGCTGTTGAACTCACAGAGGCCCATTGGGGTGGTGAAGGCCGTCTTCTCCCGATCTTCTTCTGCTACAGATACTTGCCAGTAGCCACTAGTAAGATCTAGGGTAGAAAAGTAGTTAGAGGCTTTCAAGGCAGCGAGGGATTCCTCTATCCTTGGCAAAGGGTAGGCATCCTTGTGTGTTATCTGATTTATCCGTCTGTAATCCACACACATCCTCATCGTGCCATCCTTCTTTCTTACCAGGACCAGGGGAGCCGCCCAGGGGCTACAACTGTCCCTTATGACGCCTGCCTCCTTCATGTCCTTCAGCATGTCCTTTGTGCGCTGGTAATGGGCTGGTGGAATAGGCCTATGTCTTTCCTTAATGGGAGGATGACTGCCTGTGGGTATGTGATGTTGCACCCCTTTGATCCTACCAAAGTCTAGTGGGTTCTTACTAAAGACCTGCTTGTATTCCTGCACGACCCTGTAAACCCCATGTTTCTGGTAGTCGGGTGTAGAGTCAGTCCCCACGTGTAGTTTCTGGCACCAATCCTCTAACTGTTTTTGGGAGGTCTCGCCCTCTTTTGAGTCAGCTTGTGTCAGGGGACCTACAGGTGTTATGGCGTCATCTGAGCATGTAAACAGTTTGGCTATGGTAGCGTACCTTGGTAGTCTGGCTTCCTCCTCCCCACAGTTCAACACTCGTATAGGCACTCGTCCCTTGTGTACATCAACTACCCCCCTGGCTGTCAGAATCGTGGGCCAGTGGTCTGAATGAGTGGGCTCTAGTACAGCCTGGTAATCTTGTCCTCTGAGACCTACCGCTGCTCTACACCACATCATCATTTCACTCCGTGGGGGTATCACAATGGGGTTTGCATCCATCACCCGTACACTACCAATCTCACCGCCAGTCTGTTTTACCTGTTGCTTCCTCAGAATGATTCGGATCTCCTTTTGCAAGGCTCTTTGCGACCTGCCCTCAGCACCTTCAACAATCTGGTGAAGCAACAACAACACTTCCTCTAGGCAATTTTCTATGACATTAGTGCCTAAAATCATTTGCGGGTTCCTTTCTCTAATATCAGTGTCCACAACAATCAGTCCTTGTCCCTTCATTTCCTGCCTTCCCACCTTTATGGTTACCTCTTTGACCCCGATCTGGTCTATAGGTTGTCCGTTGGCAGCATAGATGGTGAGGGAGGGGTCCGGTGGTCGGAGATCGTCGTCCGACCAAAACCTCCGATAAAGGACATACGGGATCGTGGTGACCTGAGAGCCGGTGTCCAATAACGCCGGGGTAGGGATCCCGTCCAGGACGATGGACAGGACAGGACGTCCACCCACGTACTGATCACAGCAGCGACTTGGGCCTGATCTTCTTAATCCTGAGGACTGGCCCCCGGCCCCAGGTTTGGCTCGTTTAAAGGACAGGCCCTTGCATAGTGTCCTGCCTCCTGGCAACGACGACAGATGGGTTGTCCAGATGAGTCATAGCGATCACTGCTCCTGCCTCGGGTTGGGGGACCTCTTCTCCTCCGCATCCAAGGGACGTCCTCTGGGTTGTCAGCTAGCAGGATCCGATGAGGGACTTTGGTCTCTGAGGGCAACTGCATTGCTTTCAGGATTTGTGCGACATCCTTAGTGAGCTGTTGCACCTGGGAGGATAGCGTACTTATGGTCTCTGCTGGCGCGTTGAGTCCTTTTGCAGTTACCAGGGCCTGCGAGGAGGATTCCGCTCCTGCAGCCGTGGAACTGGCAGGCCATGCTGGTGCGACGGGGTCTGTGTCCACAGGAGGTTGGAGTGCTTTCACTGCCCTGTCTTTCAGAATGGCAAAGTCCACGTCAGGGTGTTCCAGGGACCACAGCTTCATCTGCTTCCCATCCTCAGGAGAACGCAGGCCCCGCAAGAATTGTTCCTTCATCATCCGGTTTCCTTCCTGATCACTGACAGGGTCCACCAGCTTGAGAGCCCGTAGTGCAGCCTGCAGCCTGAGGGCATAGGCTCTTATGCTATCTTGGGGCTTCTGCCGGCAGTTATAGAAGTCCGTCCTCAGCTCTCCCTCGGTGCGGTGTTCAAAAGCAGCTGCTAGTTTGGCAAAGATGGTCTCAACAGAGCTCCGGTCATCATTGGTCCAGGACTCAGCTTCCAATTCTGCTGCTTCAGTCAATTGTCCCAGCACCACAGCGGCCCTCTGCTTACCAGTCATCGCGTGCATGTCTAGCAGGGTGCTGATCTTCTTCTTAAACCCGGTCAGCGTGTCTATTTTACCGGCGTATTGGGGCAGCCATTGCGCTCCTGGGACATACAGCAAGGAAACTGGCATTATGGGGGAGATTTCAGCCGGCGCGGCTGCGACCGCGGCACCGGCACCAGGCGCTGCTGCGTCCAGCGCGACGGGGGCTGGCATCGCTTGGGCTGCGTCGCCCTGACCAGGGGCATTACCTCCTGCAGCGTCCATTTTTCTTCAAAAATCTGCGCGCTCCCTTTTCACTTCCTGGGTCAGTACGCTCTCCGAATTGTGGGGGTTCTGGGGCGGCCACACCTCTTCGTGGGCGGTGCTCTTCTCCCTCGCGCGGGCTGCAGCGCGCGCTTTTGAAGATGGCAATATGGCGGCGGTTCAATTTTTGCGGTCGGACCTCTGAGGCACACGGTCACCTGTCTGAACAGGTCTAGTCCTTATCCTGTTCGTGACGCCAGAAGTTGTGAAGCCCCGCTAGTATGTGTCGGTGCAGTACCTTCAGGGACTCCACGTGGATGGGACAGTCTGGTCACAGGTAGGGAACCTTCTTTTAGGATTGTCGTGACGCCACTCTCAGTATTGCGGTCAGCGGGGACCGCCACTGCAGATTAAGGGATGCCTGGGGCTGATGGTGGGTGCAGTCAGTATATTAGCCCCCTGAGAGTGAGGCAAGCCCCAGGCCCCGGTGTATGTGTGTGGGACCACAGGTCGCAGAATGACTCAAACACAGTCCAAGAAGTCTTTCAACGTGTTTACTCACTGTTTGGAGGTCACGGTGAGATGCCCGGGCGACACTGTGATAACCAGGTGGAACCAGGAACTCCAGGAGGCCGTTCTGAGGGTAGCTGTCCACTCGCCTTCCTTGCACTCTTTCTGTTTTAGGAGGATCCTTTGCTTGAAGCGTGGTAGGACCCCTCCAGGGAAGCTGTTACCACCCTGCTCCCCTCTCTCTGGCTCGTCTGCCGGCAGCGTGGCCTTGGTGGGATGGCTTCTGGCCCTGTCCCCTTATGGGCCCGGAGATTGCTGCTTGGCTCAAGCGCTGTGTAGTCGTGGTGAGGGCATGAAGTACCCCCTCCACCTGTAGGTTAAGCAGCTCTGGATGATCTGCTGCCTGTACTGGGGATCTAGTTCCCCTTGTGTGCTCGGATACCGGGATCTCCGTACTCAGCCACCCTTCTCTCTGGATGATTTTCAGGCCGACCCACGGTACCCTTTTCTCCCCCGCTTTCAGCTACTGCACTCCTCAGGACCTGTCTCACACTCTAGAGCTCCTCTGCCCTGCTTCCTCACACTTCAACTTCTTCCTCCAGACTCTCCTCTTCCTCTCTCTCTCTGCCCTGCTTCCTAGCAACCAGCCCCTGAACACACCCCCAGCTGGGAATTGAAAGTTAACTCCTTCTGGCTACTCAAGGGTCCCCTCTGGTGATGTGGGAGGCCTGGTCACTATATGTTTGTGTGTGCACCTCATCCTGGCCTTTGGAGATTACCTGGAAGCATTGCTCCCGCATGGGTGCAATACTCTGTGGTGCCTGACCAGGTCAGGGGCGCCACACATGTATGCAGATCACATACTTTTGGTCACATAACTTGACACAGACACCGGAGAATCCTAACAGTGTGCGTTGCACGCGATGTGAGAATTCAGAAGTGTGCACACTTTTTAGCAAAATACCGGATAACTCCTTTAATTCAGCCTTCTATCTTTTTACTATACCACTACATACTGGCTCCAGGTAAGGTCACACGAAAAAGAGACTATTTTCATCTTAATTGCAATCCGTATACCATATGTTTTCATATATCAGCAGTGATTAAAATGTCATGACCAAATATAGTTTTCTGTGTTAAAGAATTACAATATATCAGTAAAAATCAGATGCTATATGGCGGCTCCATTAGGAATACAATTTTATTTTTTGCACATCTACAGATTAAGGGCCCCTTCACACATCCGTACAAAACATGAACGTTTTGCACTGTCCGATGTGGAGTTCCGTGGGCATCCATGTGTTAGTGTGTGTCATTGTGCGCTAACCGTGTGACATCAGATAGCACACGGATAGCATGAACTTGTTTACTTACCTGTTTCCAGTGCAGCTGTCACCGTTGCCTCCGGGTCTGCAGTCAGTGCAGTGAATATTCATGAGGAATAATGAGCAGGACAAGGAAGAAACAGCAGCGCCGAAGACAGGTATGTACACATCCTCTTTTTTCAGTAACTTGGTTGTCATCCGGTATGTGTCACACCAATGTCACACAGATCACATCAGTATGCGGGCCGTGTGACATCCGTGCTGCCAGTCAGAATCGATCATGTCACAGTGTGGTGCACACAGACACGTGTGTGCTCCACACGGACACACGGTCCATGTTAAAACACAGATTTGTGACCAAACCCTTTGAATGTAATGGATCTACATGTATCAGTGTCTCCGGTACATGTGGATACTGCACGTACCGGAAACACAGACATGTGAAGGGGGCCTAAGAAGGTGACACATGGAAGAAACTAGTGTGTGCCGCAATTTTTTTTTTCATGAACATATTCAATCCATGAAATAAAAGGCTCATCTAATAGCCTAATTGAATATAATTGGTTCGGTGCTGTTCTTGTGAGGTCAGTTTTTTCAAGGACAGAACTCAGACCAAAAATACAGTCATGTGAACTTGACCTTACGGCACCGCTATCAGCATCCTTGCCCCCTCACCCAGATCCATTGCGGTGACCAAGTCATAGACTAATATTCCTGACATTGTCCTACCTAAAGGAAGGCTTTCAAAACAAAATGACTAACCACGGCAATGGTGCACTGAGCGCCTATGATAGTTTGAACAAAGTTCAGTACAGCTTACCACACACTTGTTTTGCATCAATTTCGGCCCCTTCCTCTTCCTTCATTGACAGCTCAGGCTTTACAGGAGCCAATAGATTGGGGAGATTTATGGAAAACAGGTGGCAAGGTACTGAACTGTTGGCCACTCCAAGGGTGCACCAAGTGGTTTGAACGGTCATTTTAGAGTCTGATGTAGACATTACCCATTTTTCTACCTCAACTAAACTATGAAACAATTTACAAACGACTAATGGTCCATAAAAAAAAAACTAATTTCACACCCACGATCGTTCACAACACTTTATTCAAATCTATTGAATATACCCCTTCTGTTTCTACTTCTAAGGCTGTGGTCACAGGATAGTATATTCTCTCTGATAGAGAATCGGATTGGTTGTATTAAAGGGGTTGTCCACTATTTTGACATTGATGGCCTATCCATAGGGTAGGTCATCAATGTCTAATAAGTCGCCCTGCAGTCCCGCCGATCAGCTGTTCTTGGTCCTGGCGGTGGCAGCAGACACCTGGAAATGCTCAGTTTTGGAGCTGCCTCATCTTCTGATAGCGGCCGCGACCGGGTACTGCATATCCGCTTCCCATTCTAATCAATGGGAGGCAGATGTGCAGTACCCAGCATTGGCCGATATCAGAAGACAAAGCAGCTTTTGAACTAAGCATTTCTGTCTGTCTGATGCCGCTGCCGGGACCGAGAACAGCTGATCGGCAGGGGTGCAGGGTTTTGGACCTCGGCCTGACCAGACATTGATGACATATCCTAAGGATAGACCATCAATGTAAAAGTAGTGGACATCCTCTGTGACAACACGCCGATCAAACTCTGATCCGTGTTTGATCCGATTATCATTTACTGTGATCCAATTCTGTCGAAGGTGAGGAGAAGATGGGGAACAAAATTTCTCCATCTTCTCCATTCTCTGAATCCGTGGAAATCAGACTGCACTCAGATGTCATCCGAGTGCAGTCTGATGATTTCCACACACCCATAGACTTAAATGATTGTGCACCGTCTGATATATGCTACCACTGTGCTTTTTTTATGCCGAATCGGCATGAGGAAATAAAATATTGGCACTGCATATAAAAACATTGGTCCGAGTGTTATTCGATAAAACATTGAATAGTACTCAATCAAGTTATACGGTGCTGTGAGCGAGCCCTTAAATAGACCCTAAAGATAGTTACTAGGATAAATCCCACCGAAACATAACTTCCTCATAGGGAATTTAGCACAACTAATCTGTTCCAGATGTGCGGGGACTACTGTGAACCATTACGCTTGGCTATTGGCATGTCCCCAGATACTGCTCTTCCTCCTTGATCTTACTTCTCACACAGAGAATGCTTCATACTTCTTATATCTTACTAGCACATAGGAAAAAATGAGTCATTACGCAATAATATTTTTTACAAAAGTATCTATATATATATGTGCCACTAGGTAATTATGTAGTCCATGGTGAGGACCAGTTTTTTTTTGGGCTATTTTCATCACTTGGAGACCCTGCATGTGCTGTTTATAAAATGTGTTTTAGATCCCTAATAAAATACTTTTGATACTTTTGTAAAAAAATATTATTGGCGTAATGACTAATTTTTTCCTGTATGCATGAATCCTGCTAAGAGTCGGCAAAATAATGTTTGAAAAAAACAAAAACTGGCAATGGTGGTTGATCTTACTAGCACATAGGCATTATTTGGACATATAACAACAATCCACCCCCGATAGGAAGTTACTTCTCTTCAACTTGTTCCCATCAGCCTGGAAAACTGTTTTGCAAATTTGGCTGTCGCCCAATGTCGCTATACGTCACCATCCACTAAACAAAAAAGTATGCATGAAATGATGGATGTCCTATGGATTGGATCCGGTGAAAGATCAGATGGACGTATGTCTTGAGGGAGCCTGGCAGCACAATTGCAGCCAGGGATGTTTTACTCTGCAATGCTGCAGCACTTCAGACAAAACACAGTTTGGAAAGTCTATTTTATACCATAGAGAGAGACCTGACTAGTCCAATAGAGTCAAACAAATCTTGGTGACCACCTCAATTAGGCGCATACCGCTGAACATGATGCAGATCAGAGCACACAGTGACTCCGTCTGCATCAATATAGTCAATTGACTTGTTGGTGCCTACACCTAAATCCCGTTTTGCAGGGGTGTAGACTAGAAATGAGCAGACTAATGGACGTTCAGCTTCTCAGAGTTTGACCGGACTGTAGTTAAAGGGGTTGTCCGACATAAATTCAAACATTTTTGGTAAGCTAATCTGTGCTGTATTGTCATATAAATCACCCCTACATTGTTATTTTTTGTTTTCTAACTTTTGTTCCTCTTGAATTCACCCTTTATTCTCTGCAGTGCTCTGTTTACATTCAGCTCTAGCAAACTGACCACTTCCTGTGCAAAACCTCCCAGTCAGAGCTGGCACCGCCCGGTCTCACTGTCCAGCCCCTCCCCAGTGTCCAGCCCCCCTGCACACCCATTCCCTGTCAGTATTCTTCCTCAGCACCTGACCTGTTATCACTACAGCATTGCAAATAACAGCCCCACATCGGGCTCTGCACCGCACACCACATCGGGCTCTGCACCCCACACCACACCACATCGGGCTCTGCACGGCACACGCACATCGGGCTCTGCACCGCACACCACATCGGGCTCTGCACCCCACACCACACCACATCGGGCTCTGCACGGCACACGCACATCGGGCTCTGCACCGCACATGCACATCGGACTCTGCACCGCACACGCACATTGGACTCTGCACCGCACACGCACACATATGGCTCTGCACCGCACACGCACACATATGGCTCTGCACCGCACACGCACACATATGGCTCTGCACCGCACACGCACACATATGGCTCTCCACCGCACACGCGCACATATGGCTCTGCACAGCACACGCGCACATATGGCTCTGCACAGCACACGCGCACATACACACACACAGCGCTCTGTACCGACCCCCTACCCCCATAGGGAACACATGTAGGGAATACATACTCACCCGTCCTCGGTCCCCGCCGCTCCTGCACGTTCGTCCGCTGTCTGGTCTGGACATATCAGCACAGTAGTGACGTCACCGCTGTCCTGATCTGTCAGACACAGACAGCGGGACCAGTGATGAGCAGCAGCGCTGCGCTGCTTCTCATCAGCGCTTTCAAATATACCGGCATCTGTGATCTGTGATGCCGGTATATTTGAATGTGCGATCCTGAGCAGGGGCCCGGTGCTGGCGCTGACATCACGGCAGCCGCCGCCAGGCCCCTCCCCCGGGTCACGGACCCCACAGCAGTGCAGGGGGAGGTTGCGGGGAGAGTAAGGGGTGCGAGGGAATGTGTGGGAGGGTGCAGGGAAGGGGGGCGGGGCTCATCGCACTGTACCCGCCCAGCAGGGCGGTAACATGCTGTTCCAGATTTGCATGTCAACATGGTCCTGCCCATGTTGACATGAAATGACCGGTAGCAGCAAAATCGCGGCAGCAGCGGTCACATGACCACTCTGAGCCGGGGGAGAGGGGCTGACAGCAGGGCAGGTAAGTGCTCTCTATCTACTTACCTGCCCCAATGTAGCCCAATAGGGTAATACAAAAAAAAGTCAAAAGAAGCCGGATAACCCCTTTAAAAGTTTGGTTCTGTACCTGAACTTGACCCTGAACCTCACAAAAGTCAATGGAGACCTGAACTTTTGTGTGGCAGTAAAATGGTTGTAGTAACAGCTAGTGGGCTTCAAAAGGAAGCAAAATAGGAGTAAGAACAGGACAATTGCCGGGCAAATAAATGGAGAGAGGGAAATTACTTAAAAGGGGTTCTGTCACCATTGCAATCAAAAAGTAAATGAATAATATAAATGTGACGCCCTGGCAAAACCAGGTAGTCACAAATAGGCCCCCGCATAACACCTTCCCTCATTAGGAAACACACAGCCAACCAAGAAAATCCTAGTCACCCCCATTAGGGACAGACAGACACACCAGTGGGCGTGACCAGGAGGTTGGGACACGCCCACCCAGGGGTTTAGACAGCCCAGGGCGGGAAAAAGAGTTAGTTAAGCTTTCGAGTTCAGTTTGGAGAGGAGTGTGGGCTGGAGGTAAGGGTAGCTCTAGCAGTGAAGTTCAAGTAGAACGGTACCGGGGTAGGAGCCCTAGTGCCACTGGCTAGGAGGCAGACGGTGGTCTCCGTCAGCAGGAGACGGGAAGACGGCTCGGCGGAACCGAGGTGGAGCGGACCAAGGTTGTAGCCCGCCGGTACCGACACGGGGAACCGACCCGGAAACCGTAGCACAAAGGGGGGAACTCGGATTCTGAAGCCAGGAATCAGAAACAAGTGGAACTAGTTAATTAACCGATTGAGGCCAGGACTAGAGGTCCTGTCCCACCCAAAGTCCCTCATAGAAGACAACAGCCCACCAATTAGGGATAAGAGGTCACCGCCAGGGCTGATAGATCCCACGGGCCAGCGTCTGCGGGCATGGCTCCTTAGGCCACATCCAGCCAGGAGCGGACTCCTGAGTTTTATATTGGGAACGTCCACCTTACACAACAGTGCAGAAAAAGGATAGAGACCACCAGCCGGGTGGGGGATCCCGAACGCAACTGGCCGCGGCACCGGCCACCACCACCTTGGTTTACCAGAGACTTGTGTGTTTTACTAACAGTGAGTACACCAGCACCCCCTGCAGTCATCATCCCCCCTGCACCAGAGTCATCAGGTCCCGGGGCCACCATCCCTGCCCACGCAGGGGTTAACAACTTGCTGCACAACATCTCCCCCCGGGTGCCCCGTAACAGCAGCGGTGGTGTCCCAGCTCACCACACACCGTGGGTGGCGTCACGAAGTTACTACGGCTTAGCCCGTACATCTACGTCCCCCCCATTTATTCGGTGTGTCCGCGAGACCCCTGGGTCCGGAGACCCTCGAGCCACCACCCCTGAAGGCCCGGGCCCGAGCAGCGACCGGCTGCTGGCACGGGGGCGGCACTTAAGCATTTTAAGAGAGCCCCACTGAGCCAACATTTTTAAGAGTGCCCCCACATAGACTGTTTTCAGAGTTAGCCCACATTTTAAGAGTGCCGTCACAGACCCTATTTTCAGTGTCCCCAGAGAACCTGGTGGAGAGTTCCCTCACAGAGCCAAAATTATAAGAGTGCCATCACCAAGCCTTTTTTCAGAGTACCCCCACAGAGCCTTTTTTAAGAGTACCCCTACAATGCCTTTTATCAGAGTCCCCCTACAAAGCCTTTTATCGGAGTACCCCTACAAAGCCTTTTATCACAGTACCCCTACAAAGCCTTTTATCAGAGTGTGACACCCTGGCAAAACCAGGTAGTCACACAGTGTAGACCCCCACATAACACCTTCCCTCACCTAGGTCACATACAGCCGACCTGAAACCCTAGTCACCCCCCTCAGGGCAAGACAGGCACACCAGTGGGCAGGACCAGGTGGTTAGGGAACGCCCACCTAGGGGTCTAGACAGCCAGGGGCAGGAAACCAAGCAGTGAAAAGTAGTAGTTCAAGTTGAGAGGAGTGTGGGCTTGGAGCTAGGTGTAGCTCGAGTGGAGGAGAAGTTCAAGTTGAGCGGTGCCAGGGTCGGAGCCCTGGTACCTTGGCTGGGTGGCAGACGGTGGTCTCCGTCAGCAGGAGACGGGAAGATGGGTCGGCAGATCTGACCAGGACCGGAGCAGGGTTGGAGCCCACCAGTACCGACACCAGAGACCCAACCGGAAACCGTGCATAGAGTGGGTACTCGGACCCTGAAGCCAGGACCAGAACCAACGGCCTACTTAATCAATCGATTGAGGGCAGGATTACAGGTCCTGTCCCAACCAAAGTCCCAAAAGCAGACAACCACCCAAAGAGAGGGATAGGGCAACCGCCAGGGCCCATAGATCCCACGGGTCAGCGTCAGCGGGCACGGCTCCTCAGGCACCCAGAAAGCCGGGAGAGGACTCCCGTGTTACAGACCGGGAAGTCCAAACACACAACCACAACTAGTGCAGAGGAAGAGACGGCGACCACCAGCCCGGGTGGGGGACCAGAGTACAACCGGCCGCGGCGGCCATCCACCAGCACCTTGGTTTACCAAAAGACTCATGTGATTCCTTCAAATGTGAGTAACCAAACATCCCCTGGTCCATCTGGGCGTGCAAGCCCCTGCCATCGCCATACCATGCACAAAGACACTGGGCCCCGGGGCAACCATCCCTACCCACGGAGGGGTTAACATCTGGCTGCCATTACATCTCCCCCGGGTATCCCACAACAGCAGCGGTGGTGTCCCACTTCACCACACACCGTGGGTGGTGTCACGGACATTTTACAATCAATCCTGTACAAATACGTCCCCTTTTCATTCGGAGTGTCCGCGCGACCCCCGGGTCTGGAGAACCCTTCGAGCCGTACCGTAGATCCAAATCCGAGCAGCACCGGCTGCTGGCACGGGGGCGGAACAAGAGTACGCCTACAAAGCTTTTAATCAGAGTACCCCTACAAAGCCTGTTATCAGAGTACCCCTACAAAGCCTTTAATTAGAGTACCCCTACAAAGCCTTTTATCAGAGTACCCCTACAAAGCCTTTTATCAGAGTACCCCTACAAAGCCTTTTTTCAGACGACCCCCACAGAACCTTTTATCAGAGTACTCCTACGGAGTACCCCTTTCGAGCCTTTAGAGTACCTTAGAGTACAGAGCCTTTTTTCAACGTACCTACAAAGAGCCTCTTTTTTTTAGTGTACCTCAACCGAGCCTTTTTTTAAGAGTACTCCTAAAGATACTATTTTAAGAGTACCCCCACAGTGCATTTTTAAGTGTACCCCTACAAAGCCATTAATCAGAGTACCCCTACAAAACCTTTTATCAGAGTACCCTTACAGAGCCTTTTATCAGAGTACCCCCACCGAGCCTTTTATCAGAGTACAACCCCACAGAGGCTATTTTCAGTGTACCTCCACATATTTTTTTTTTTTTTTTTTTTAAGAGTACCCCCACCTTGCCATTTTTCAGTTTACGCCCACACTCTTTTTTTGTGAGTATGCTTAAGAGGAATAACCTAACACTAGCCCTCACTCGAGCAGCATCCTGTCCCTATGCTAATCAGAGCAAAATGGCGGCGCCACCCGTGATCCGGCAGTTATACAGGCGAGTCACATGGTGTGCCGGCCAATCACAGTGATGCCAATACTCAGCATGGCTGTGATGGCTGCAGAAGTGCCCACAACTGAAAAGCCTGTTGATTGGCTGCGCTGCAACCTTTCAACAAACTATTCAGCATCGAACTCTAAACTCGATCACGGACATTCATGAGAAGTCTGTGTCCAGATTTGAGCATTGAACACTAGGTGTCTGGTACGAACCCTGAACTTTGTAGTTCGGGTTCCCTCATCCCCTGTTTAGACATTAGCCCTGACAGAGCCACTGAACGTAAGTTCAAACGCTATGTGAACCCAACCTTGGTGGTATATAAAGGCTTCTAGCCTGGGTCGGACAATCTACTAAACGCTAAGAGTCATTATTGTTAGGAAATTGAGATATATATATATATATATATATATATATATATATATATATATATATATATATATATATATATATATATATATATATATATATATATATATATATATATGTTAGCTGTAGTACCCGGGCGTTGCCCAGGATAGTAACTGTCTCTCTGTATCTCTCCCAGTCTCTGTCTGTGTGTCGCTGTCTGTCTGTCTCTCTGTCTGTGTCTTTCTTTGTCTGTCTGTGTCTGTCTGTCTGTCTGTTTCCATCTCTCTGTCTGTATTTGTATCAGTCTGTCTCCATCTCTGTGTCTGTCTGTCTCTCTCTATCTCTGTGTCTGTCTCTGTGTGTGTCTGTCTGTCTTTCTCTTTCCCCGTCTGTGTCTTTCCCCGTCTGTCTTTGTCTGTCTCTTTGCCCGGTCTGTCTCTGTCTATCTCTTTCCACGTCTATCTCTTTCTGTCTCTCTATCCGCTTCACCACCGACATCATATTACCTCACACATAAGCTTCTTATACTAACAATTTATTTTGTTTCTATAGCAACCACTGACAGTTGCTATTAACCCCTTAACGACCCATGATGTACTAGGTACGTCATGGATCATGTACGGTTAATCCCCGCCCCCTGCCGTGGGCAGGTCGCTGCGATCCGCACACATATCAGCTGTTTTCAACAGCTGACAAGTGTGCCTGCTAGTCGCGAGTGGAATCGCTTCCACCCGCGACCATTAACCCCTTACATCTCGCTGCCAAAATCTGGCAGCAAGATGTATATGCGCACCGCCATTACAGTGACTTACCCCGCCCCCATCAGAAGTCACGTGACATGATCACGTGACTTTCGGTGGTTGCCATGGTAGCACAGGGTCATGTGATGATGCCTGTATCTAACATGAGTCACTTCCTTTCAATGCCGGAATACAGCCGGCATTGAAAGTAAAGTACCATATCTGCAGTTCTCAGCTCTGTAGCTGTGATCTGGAGATATGGGAGAACGATCAGATTGCTGATCGCTATAGCCCCCTAGGGGGACTAGTAAAATAAAAAAAAGTTAAAAAAAGTTTTAAATTTAAATTTTTAAAAAATAAAAAAACCTAAAAGTTCAAATTACCCCCCTTTCACCCCATTGAAAATTAAAGGGTTAAAAAAATAAAAAATATACATATATTTGGTATCGCCGCGTTCAGAAATGCCCGATCTATCAAAATATAAAATCAATTAATCTGATTGGTAAACAGCATAGCGGCAAAAAATTCCAAACGCCAAAATTAGGTTTTTTGGTCATCGCATATTTTGCGCAAAATGCAATAACAGGCGATCAACACGTAGCATCTGCGCAAAAATGGTACAAGTAAAACGTCAGCTCGAGATGCAAAAAATAAGCCATCACTGAGCCATAGATCATGAAAAATGAGAACGCTACGGGTTTCGGAAGATGGCGCAAAACGTACGCCACTTTTTTGGGACAAGCTTGTGAATTTTTTTTAACCCCTTAAATAACAAGTAAACCTATTCATGTTTGGTGTCTACAAACTCGCACCGACCTGAGGCATCACAATGATACACATCAGTTTTACCATATAGTGAACACGGTGAATAAAATATCCCAAAAACTATTGTGCGATCACACTTTTTTTGCAATTTTTCCGCACTTGGAATTTTTTTGCCGTTTTCCAGTACACTATATGGTAAAACTTATGGTTTCATTTAAAAGTACAACTCGTCACGCAAAAACCAAGCCCTTATATGGCAAGACTGACGAAAAAATAAAAAAGTTACGGCTCTCGGAAGAAAGAGAGGAAAAAAACAAAACGATAAAACGCAAAATGCCCAGGGACTGAAAGGGTTAATAGCCAGTATCTCCCACCTCCATTCAGTTTAATGGAGGCAGGATTTTGGAGAGTAACTAAAGCGCGGGGTTAAATTTTCCCGTCAAAACATAGTCTATGACGTTTCCTGGGTCACATGGGGCGTCTGTGCAAAATTTCGTGATTGTAAATGCGACTGTGCAAATTCCTATAGCGGACATACACACATACACACATACACACACACATACATACATACATACACTAAGCTTTATATATATATATTTTTATATATATATATATACATATCTATATATATATATATATATAGATAGAGATATATATATATATATATATATATATATATATATATATATATATATATATATATATATATATATAATACATAACCATTAACACTCATTGAAAAACTTGCCCAAAAAGTCTGAATAAGTAATAATTGAATAGACACTTGTTTCCAAATATGGTACCAATTTATTGATTTATTAATACGTAGTAAAAAAAAAAGCACAAAACAACCTGGACATGAGGAAAGTCTTCATATCAGAGTATATCAGAGTAATTACATTAAAGAGAACCTGTGATGTAGACAATGGCACCTGATCTGCAGAGAAGGAGGAACTGATGAAATTGATAAACATTTTTTGGGGAAAAGTCCAGGTAAAACTTGCATGTTATTCACACAAGTCCCTAGTATTTGTATGTTAGGGGTCCAGTGGGCGGGGCTAATCAGTGATTGACAGCCAGCTCTGCGTACACAGTACAGGGAAGACTGTAAATCACTGAGTAGCCCCGCCCACTGGACTCCTATACATACAAAAACCAGGGATTTCGATGAATAAAATGCAAGTTATACTGAATCTTTTCTTAGAAACCTATATATCATTCTGTTCAGCTTCTCCTCCTCTATACTGTACTGTCCACAGATCGGACTGCATGTGTGACGTGACAGGTTCCCTTGAAGGCTACAAGGTGCAGCATTATGCAAATGAATGGAGTACAAATCACAAGAAGGCAGTACCAGTTGGATGTTTTGAAACTTGCTTGTCACAAAAATGATACCTTATGGATCGCAATGTGACCCCATTTAGTTATATTGCGCTGTAGCTGCGGCGGCATACAGCGATCATTGATCGCATGACCTGTGTCATGGCCGACGTCTCCGTGTAGCTCCAGCCTAAGGCCTACTTGTATAAAAAAGTACAAACATACTGGATGAGTCGTCCATAGCAACCAGATTCTAGCCAACATGTTCTGGCTTCTGGGGGAACGTGATGACCACTTTAGTTGCTAGGGACAACGGATCAACTTCACTCATCACAACTGATATCTTTGGCATTCCTTTGCAATTGGAGCAGACCTATAGCCTTAAATTAAAGATGCTTGATGAGCCAGCCAAAGCTAGTGGACATCTCCACGTCTTGTGCATAAAAGATAAGTTGCTCAGCAACAAGTGAAATGCTTAAAGGCAAACTGTCATCCAGTTTTTGCGACTTAATATGAGATCAGCATTATATAGGGGCAGAGATCCTGATTCCAGTGATGTGTCACTTGCTGGGTTGCTCAATGTGGTTTTCAGAAAATCATTGTTTTATCCGCAGGAGATTATCACTAAAGGACTAGTAAACCTTCTGCCAGTAGTCCTGCATATTTATGAGCTTTGTATAACCCCGCCCCCAGCACTGATTGGCAGCTTTCTGCTTGTGCAGTGTACACAGCTGCCAATCAGTGGTGTGGGCGGGGTTATGCAGAGCTCAGCACTGGTAAATCTGCAGCAGATCAATCAGGGAGATAATCAAAACTGGAGCAAGAAGCCCAATAAGTGACACATTGCTGGAATCAGGGCCTCTGCCCCTACATCATACTGGTCTCAGATGAGGTAGTAAAAACCTGGTGATAGATTATTTGTAAGACAAAAGGATGTTTAAAAGCACGCTATCCAGGACCCTTATTAAAAGCCATAAATTGTTGGGGGGGTCCAAAAACTGCTTAAATACATTTTATTGTCTATAGGTTATTATAGGCGCACTGCATTCACTTTCTTATTTCCCAGATCGCTAAATATCACTTTCATTTTGCATGGATCTTGCTGGTAGATCCCCATTTAGAGGCGCGACATTCATACACAAAAAATGACAAGCTACTTCAAAGGCAAATGGTAGAGAATTGTAGAGTAAGACTTTGCCCGCGGTCCATTCTGTAACGTGTCATCCAAACACACTTTTTGCTGGCGCTTCTTTGGGCTTCTCGAAGGCCGTCTCTGTTCCTGTCCTGACCTGACTAAATACAGATGGAGCTGAACATCCGGCTTGTTCTGAAAATAGGAAAAAGAATGTAAAATATAAATAAAAATATCAACAATTACAGTATATGTCATAATCCAGGCCGGCTTTTCCCTGATGCTGGTTACAGCCAGCTCTGGCCTGGTTATTTTTGGGGTTAACTTCCCTTGCCTCATTCTGGTTCCCAGGACGCTATATATTGCCTTTCTACCTATGGCTCAGTGCCAGTGATATTTCTGCCTTGCAGCATGTATACTGGTTCTGGTGAGTGTTCCCGATCTGTCCTGCCTCCCTGCTACTGTGTCCTGACTTGTACCCTTCCCTGTTCGTCTGCCTGTCCTGGTCCCTGACTTCCCGCTCCTGTCTGTTGTTTGTGTTTGTCTCTGCATACCTGATCTCCCGGCTTCTGACTCAGTTCTGTTTTCTGACTTGATATTGATCCTCCCTTTGCAGTGACTTGACTTTCCTGGCTAGACCCTGACTGTTTGACTACTCTATTGCCCCCTGGTGGTTTGCCTGTGAACTGCCTGCTGAAGTTACTCTGCTATACTTCAGCCTCCTTTCTGTTACAGTATGACTTTGTCCCTCCTTCACTACTCTGCTGCCACCTAATGGGGAATACACTGTACTACGTCTTACTAGCCCTTGTAACAGCGTGATAGTATATAAAAAAAAAATCATAATTTTGCATCTTCAGACACTATAGGTTCTGTGATTGTGTTCAACCGGACATCAACAGTGTCACTATTTATGACCTCTATAGAATATGCGACTTTTATGTAGAAATGCAATCAGATATATGTCGTACTTCACACTGTGCCCCTTTTCGCCCCATTTTATAAGTTTTGGATACTGATAAATGGTCTAATAAATGGCATAAATTATTGATAAATTTAGCTTAGGCATTTACAACAATAAAATGTCACAATTTGCTCCAAAATTTGGGTGTAAATCACAAAGAACAATGTTCTTGATGTGTAGAAGTGCTGCTTATATTCAACACAAAGGACAATGGTTCAGCCTTATACATTAAACTAACATCAACCGAACCCACCAATATGGCCAAATGATCGGTCAAACCATCGAATTCCCTTCAATTCTATTTTTCTCAACCACCATTTCTGCTAACCTACTAAATGTATGTAAATAGAAAGGAATATGACTGCAGAAGCATAATGCATAAGGTTTGTTTTTCATCTGTTACCATGGCTTCACATGACTACTTGAGACCTGTAAACACTACACATTAGGACATATTAATTAATACAGTGCACACTTCATACTTGAAGTTCTTAAAAGGAATCTGTCAGCAGATTTTTGCTACCTCATCTGAAAGCAGCATGATGTAGGCAAAGAGATCCTAAATCCAATGATGTATCACTTACATTACTGGCTGCAGCAGTTCTGACACAATCAGGGTTTTTAGATTTAGCAGACCTGAAGCTGCCCCTGCCCACACGAGGCTCTCTGTGTAAAATGTCTGTAGACAGGGAGCTGCTAATCAGAGTAAGGGGGCTAGCTGCACTCTAGCTGACCTAGTCCAGCAATGATAATCTCCTTAAAGGAAATCTGTCAGCAAGCTATTGCTACCTCATCTGAGAGCAGCATGATGTAGGCAAAGAGATCCTAAATCCAATGATGTATCACTTACATTACTGGCTGCAGCAGTTCTGACACAATCATGGTTTTTAGATTTAGCAGACCTGAAGCTGCCCCCGCCCACACGAGGCTCTCTGTGTAAAATGTCTGTAGACAGTGAGATGCTAATCAGAGTAAGGGGGCTAGCTGCACTCTAGCTGACCTAGTCCAGCAATGATAATCTCCTTAAAGGAAATCTGTCAGCAAGCTATTGCTACCTCATCTGAGAGCAGCATGATGTAAGCAAAGAGATCCTGAATCCAACGATGTATCACTTTGATTACTGGCTGCAGCCATTCTGACACAGAATTTTTAGATTTAGCATGTAGCAGAGCTGAGAAAGCTACCCCCGCCCACACCAGGCTCTCTGTAACAATGTATGTGGACAGGGAGATGCTAATCACAGCACGGGGTGTGTCTTACTAGCTGAACTATAGCTGACATAGTCTGGTAATGATAATCTCCTGAAGATAAAACAAACATTGCATTTAAACAACAGCATGCAGTGTGACAAGAGACACATTACTGAAATCTCTGTGTTAAACCCTACAGCATGCTGTCTCCAGAATACATAGCAAAAACCTGCTGACAGATTCCATTTAATAGTAAAACCAGATCCAGTGCTGTAAAGAAGTATAGACTGTATGTGAACAATATGAAGAAACCTACAAAACCAGACTGAGCATATAGTTTCATAGATGCTCAGATTGTAAGATGACCTCTTATCACACCATGTTCATGATGACTAGACCGGCTGTAGTGCTAAATGATCGGTGCACTGTTATGATGTCTACGCGGCCCATACTTACCACATTCTTTCATGACTTGGTATGTCTTAGATTTGATCGGAGTTTGTTTCCCAAGCTTATCTTTGGCTCCTTTGAGATCTTCCTCCTTCACCTTTGGCCTCTTCTTTTTAATTGGGGCATCCTGGGAAAAAAAGAGAGAAAATCATGTATATATATATATATATATATATATATATATATATATATAGTATATATTGTATAATTAGCAATGTACACATAGTAGTCGGCATATTTTACATAACTGCCATCTTGCAGGATAAATAGTGATGACATAAGGCAGCGACTACGGCGTGTTATGGAGACTTCATTACTCTGAATTATGTTCTAAACAAGACGTCCATTCCCAACAAATAGTGCCACGGTTATAAATAGGCTTCTGCTGAAAATCAAGGCTGAAGGAATCTTGGATGCCTGTTATATACTCCATACAAACCTGCAGCAAAATCTCCACTTCTGAGACTTTACACATGTCTATAGGAGAACGAGCACTTATAAGATCAGATGGGACATTTAACATTTTTAATTATCATTCTTTTCTGTAAAAGGAATTTATTAGTTTATTCCTTATCAATAACAATATAAAAAGTTCTCTGACCTCACTTTAATAATTTAGAATTTTTAAACCAAATAACTTGATAAGAAAACTAACTTTCTAAAGAGGACCAACCACCAAGATTTTCCTATATAAACTAAAGCCAGTGCTATACTGGCGCTATCATACTGGTTCTATACATACCTTTAGTTGTGAGATCGGATGTATACTTTCTGAAATACAGGCATGTAAATTTTGTAAAATCCACTGTAATTTGATTGATAGGTGCAACAGAATATCTAATAGGCGAGTCAGATTTTGCTAGTTAATCCCGGCTTCTGTCTGCTGCCTGTCTTTCCTTCCCTCTATCTCTGATATTACAGGGTGAGGGAGGAAGGACAGGCCGACAGGGGCGAGAATAACTAGCAAAACCCGACTCATCTATTAGATATTCTGTTGCACCAATCAATCAAGTAACAGTGCATTTCACAAACTTTACTTGCCTATATTTCAGAAACTATACATCCGATCTCACAACTAAAGGTATGTATAGAATCAGCATGATAGCACCAGTATAGCACTGGCTTTAGTTTTATAGGAAAATCCTGGTGGTTGGTCCTCTTTAAATATCCAATTAGGAAATTTTAAGTTAATAGTCTCCCATATAGAACCTTCTTATATTTGAGTCCCCCGTACTGTGAAAAATAGTTTGGATTTGGCCAACAATCTAGTGTCCGAACTCTCCCTTAACTTTTTCATAGCTACTCTGATAATAATAAAAAGATAGTACATGTGATTTTTCAAATATGGAGCTGAAATGGTCGTATATGAAAACATGGCTCTTACTTAAGGGTGCTTTACATGCTGAGACATCGCTAGCGATAGCACCCGCCCCCGTCATTCGTGCGACATTTGGTGCTTGCTGCTGTAGTGAACATTATCGCTATGGCAGCGTCACACGCACAAACTTTTCAGCGAGGTCGCTGTGACCGCCGAACAATCCCTCCTTCAAGGGGGAGGTGCGTTCGGCGTCATAGCAACGTCACTGCGGCGTCACTAAGCGGCCGCCCAATAGCAAAGGAGGGGCGGAGATGAGCGGCTGGAACATGCCGCCCACCTCCTTCCTTCTGCATTGCCGGTGGCCACAGGTAAGGAGATGTTTGTCGTTCCTGCAGTGTCACACATAGCGATGTGTGACGCCGCAGGAACGACGAACAACATCGTACCTGCAGCACCAACAATATTATGAAAAGGAGCGACGTGTCAATGATCAACGATTTTTGACACTTTTGCGATCGTTGATCATCGCTCCTTGGTGTCACGGTGGTTTTACGACACCGGATGTGCGTCACTAACGACGTGACCCCAACGATATATCATTAGTGATGTCGCAGCGTGTAATGCACCCTTTAGGATAGGTCATCAATGTCTGATTGGGCAGGGTCCGACACCCAACACCCCCACCAATCAGCTGTTCTCTGTGCCAATGGAAGTAGGCAGCCAGAAATGCTCAGTTCAAAAGCTGCCCCGGCTTCTGATAGTAGCAACAACTGGGTACTGCACATCCATCTCCAATTCAAATAATGGGAAGCGGATGTGCAGTACCCGGCAGCAGCCTTAAAACTGAGTCACCGAGAACAGCTGATCGGCAGGGGTGCCGGGTGTTGGCCCCCGGCCGATCAGACATGATGACCTATCCTAAGGATAGTGTCACGATTCCTCTGTGCAGGGCATGTTGCACATTAGGAGATGCTCTGCTGTGTTTTCCTGGGCTACTGAGCTGGCAGGTTGATTGACAGCGCAGGATTCCATGCTGGTTCTGGGAGGTGCTGTTTGATCCATTTTTTGGGTAATTGCTCTGCTTCTTTAGTGAGCATGCTCTCCCAGAACCTCACCAGTCATACATTTTGGTTCTGTTGTTGTACTGTTGGCCTGTGTTCCTGCCTGTGCTCTGATCTTTGTTTCTGGACCCTGGACTGTTGTTTGACTCATCTCTGCGTGCTCCTTGTTCTTGTTGTGACCTCCTGGCTTTTGACCTCGGACCGTTACCTGACCACGTCTCAGTTTTCTCCCTGAATCTATTACATGCCTTCCTGGAATTCTGACCCTTGGATCGTGACCTGACTACGCCTCTGTCCCTGTGTTCATACTTGTCCTCCTATTACCAGACCTTGGCTTTCCTGACTACTCTACCATTTGTACTACCAGTAAAGTAGTGACTAGCATCACAGATAGGCTATCAATGTAAAAGTAGTGTCCAACCTCTTTAACGATGACCTGTGACCACTACTGACATAAATGTCTACGTAAATACCTCTAGTGACAGCTGGGAGCTGGGTTGCCAACTGTCTAGAAATTCCAGGACTGTCTGTAAAAAAAATTTGAGGCATCCATGATTTTTTTGGGAGCCTAAAAAAGCTTCTACAGATTATTTTGACTGTCATTATCATCATCTTACAGTTTGTATTGAATACAGCTGATGTCTTCCTATCAGAATTATGTGCTGGACCTGAATCACTCCTAAATCGTAATGATTTATCATGATTTTCCAATGTGTTCATAAAAACAAATATCCATGATTTTTTTATAAGCCGTCCGGAAAAAAAATAAAAAGTTAAGTTGGCAACCCTGTCTGGGAATTATCAGGTCCCCACCTGGTTTCCCTACAAATATATTAACCAATCAATCCTGACTGTGTAGGGACACACCCACGAATAGTCACACCCAGTTGTCACATATATTCAGAATATTTATGAAAAGATATAGATGTTTCAGAGAAGATGCAGATTGCTCTTTTTTTCTTAACTGGCTAACATGGTACCAAACTTTTTTTTTTTAAGGGAACCGGTCATCAGATTTGGGGCCTATAAGCTGCGGCCACCACCAGTGGACTCTTATATACAGCATTTTAGAATGCTGTATATAAGAGCCCAGGCCGCTGTGTAGGACGTAAAACTCAATTTATAATACTCCCCTGAGGGGCGGGGCGGTGCAGACTGGTCAAATGGGTGTTTCCGCTCTTTGGTGCCGGTGCCTCATCTTTCGGTCATCTTGCTCCTCCTTCTTCTGAAGTCTGGATGCATGACACGTCCTACGTCATCCACACTCGTCGGCATTGAGGTCCTGCGCAGGCACACTACAATACTTTGATCTGTACTGCTTAGGGCAGATAAAAGTGCACCTGCGCAGGACCTCAATGCCGGCCTGTGGGGATGACATAGGACGCATCATGCACCCAGGCTTCAGAAGAAGGAGGACCAAGATGGCCGAAAGAGGAGGCGCCGGTACCAGAGAACGGAGACGCCCATTCGACCAGTCTGCACTGCAGCGACCATTTAGGTGAGTATTATAAAGTCATTTTTAAGTTCTACACAGCGGCCTGGGCTCTTATATACAGCATGTTAGAATGCCATATATAAGAGCAGAGTGGTGGTGGCTGCAGCTTATAGGCCCCAAATCTGGTGACAGGTTCCCTTTAAGACTGAGCCCAGATTCCAAAGAATGAGAACGCTGTGGGTGTCCAAAAATGGCAACAAAAGTGCAATTCTTTTTTTTTTTTCTTACAAACTTTTTGAAATTTTTTTAACCACTTACATAAAAGTAAAACTATCCATGTTTGGTATCTATGAACCTGTGTAATCATACTACCAGGTCAGTTTTACCATATAATGAACATGATAAATAAAAAAACCCTAAAAACAATTGCGCAATAGCACTTTTTTGCATTTCCATTACAATATGAGGTGGAATGACTGATTCAAAAGTACAATTCATCCAGTAAAAAACAAGCCAGAAGAATAAAAAAAAGTTGTGGCTCTTGGAAAAAGGGGAGAAAAAAAACGAAAAACGGAAAATCGCCGGGTGGTGAAGGGGTTAAGACTGCTGACCGGTCTTCTGTAAAACCTTCTCCAAAGACAAGGGGGGTTGTCGGTTACACTTTCCCACACAGCTGCTGGATCACAAATATTTTTCGCGCTACACAATGATTTTGAAGCTTCTTAAGTGAACATTTTAAGCTGTTTTTAGATTTGCGGAAAGTTCTTCAGGCCAATTTAAGCCACTGAGAACACGGTTTTATCTCCCTCTTAAGATTCTTTCATCAATGCCAGTGCTCTAAAATTAGTACATCTCGGTACGATGGGCATCATCAGTGCATATTATATCCTTCAAGTCCCCGGCGGCTATTTTTTTAAAGACCTAAACAATTTATTATTATCTTTCTGTCGTTATTTCAGTAACTTAGTTTTTGAAAAATTTTAATTTCTAATTTGGACAAAATTTGGAATCACAGGAGACAAGATTTAGTATTTTAAATAGTAAGTCACAGTTTACACCCACAACAATATAATAATGGCATTCAGGACATTGAGTTAAAGGGAATCTGTCACCAGTTTTTTGCCATCTAATCTGACAGCAGCAAAACATAGGGGCAGAGATCCTGATTCCAGCGATGTGTCACTTACTGAGCTGCTTATTGTAGTTTTGATAAAATCACTGTTTAATCAGCAGGAGATTATCATTAGAGGACTACTTGCCAGGTAGTACAGCAAATTCATGAGCTTAGATAACCCCGCCCACACTACTGGTTACAGTGTACACAGAAGGCAGCCAATCAGTGTTGTGGGCGGGGTTACAGAGCTCCACATTCAAATATCTGCTAGATCTGCAGCAGAGAAAACAGTGATTTTATCAAAATGACAGCAAACAGCTCAGTAAGTGACACATCGCTGGAATCAGGGTCTCTGTCTCTACATTATGCTGCTCTCAGATGGAGGAGCAAAAACTGGTGACAAATTCCCTTTAAAAGGAAAATTTCAGCTAATTTCTTCTTACGTTGAGTCTGGTGTTGCAGCTCGGGCTCAATCCTATTAAATGTATTGGTTCTTAGCTGCAATATCACACATGACTTGTGGGAAGGTGTGGCACTGTTTTTTTTTTCTAAAAAGCATTGGTTAAAAAAAAAATGCAAAAGGTATATTTTTCAATGCTCTAAAACATATTTCTTGTTGAATACTTCAAAAAGTTAATTGGTAAAAAAAAATGTTCACTTTTTATTAGTGCATTGAATGCCAAATCAGCAGACATGTGCGGGGATCACCTCCGGCTCACTGAGGCAGCCAGCGGCGATTACAGCGACATGACCGATGATGTACCAGTACGTCATTGGTCAGGAAGGGGTTAAAAAATGTGCTTTCTATAACTTCATGTTTTAATGTATCGAACATGGTAAAAAAAAAAATATATACAGTATATCAATGGAAAACTGTAAAAAATAACCAAATCCAAGTTTAAGCAGCCTCCAAGAACTGTTGCTGGAAAGGTCTTTATCTATGTAATATGAGAGCAGCATGATGTAGGGGCAGATATCCTAATTCCAGAGATGTGTCACTGAGTGAGCTGTGTTTTGCGGTTTTAATACAATAAGCATTTTATCAGCAGGAGATTATCACTACAGGACAACTGGCCACATGCATTCTGGTACAATCATGCCCCAGCACAGATTAGCAGCTCTCTGTCACTATACAATGTACACAGGAAGCTTTGGTGTGGGTGGGGTTATACACAGTTCAAGAACTGAGCACAGCTATACTTACATAGTTACATAAGGTTGAATTAAGCCCCCGCTCCATCTAGTTCAACCTTCCTCCACCAATTATATATTTTGTCACCAAACCATTTCTATCCATCACTGTTGTATGTATCGATAGCTACATAGGTTGAAAAAAGACCTAGGTCCATCTAGTATCTGCAACAGAGAAAACTGGGATTCTATTACAACTACTGCGCTCGGTAAACTGAGTGATACATCGCTGTCCCTAACTCATGCTGCTGTCAGATTACATAGCAAAAACATGCTGACAGATTCCCTTTAGTTGGGAGAAGTTCTTAAAAAGAAACTAAACCTTTTTTTAATTATTGATCAGCGTTTGTAAAGCTATGATTCTTTGTAATAAACCTCATTATCTTATTTTTCTTCCTACTATGTTTAACTCCATGCTGAAAGTGCTGGCTTATCTGCCTGGTTCATGCTGTCTTAGTAGCTGATTTGAAATACAGGTTTAGCAAAAATCTCCAGTCCTATGTGAGCTTCTCTGCCCCCCTCACTGATCCTCAGACACCATTTTCACACCCTCTCCTGGTCTGAGCATGAGTGAGGCGAGCATCATTTATTAAGAACTGGTGACCTCCCTCATTGAACTGGTTAAGGGGAGCCTGTCACCAGTTTTTTGCTCTATAAGCTGCGGCCACCACCAGTGGGCTTTTATATACAGTATTCCAGAATACTGTACAGTGCCTACAAGTAGTCTTCAACCCCCTGCAGATTTAGCAGGTTTGATAAGATGCAAATCAGTTAGAGCCTGCAAACTTCAAACAGAGCAGGATTTATTAACAGATGCATAAATCTTACAAACCAACAAGTTATGTTGCTCAGTTAAATTTTAATAAATTTTCAACATAAAAGTGTGGGTCAATTATTATTCAACCCCTAGGTTTAATATTTTGTGGAATAACCCTTGTTTGCAATTACAGCTAATAATCGTCTTTTATAAGACCTGATCAGGCCGGCACAGGTCTCTGGAGTTATCTTGGCCCACTCCTCCATGCAGATCTTTTCCAAGTTATCTAGGTTCTTTGGGTGTCTCATGTGGACTTTAATCTTGAGCTCCTTCCACAAGTTTTCAATTGGGTTAAGGTCAGGAGACTGACTAGGCCACTGCAACACCTTGATTTTTTCCCTCTTGAACCAGGCCTTGGTTTTCTTGGCTGTGTGCTTTGGGTCGTTGTCTTGTTGGAAGATGGAATGACGACCCATCTTAAGATCCTTGATGGAGGAGCGGAGGTTCTTGGCCAAAATCTCCAGGTAGGCTGTGCTATCCATCTTCCCATGGATGCGGACCAGATGGCCAGGCCCCTTGGCTGAGAAACAGCCCCACAGCATGATGCTGCCACCACCATGCTTGACTGTAGGGATGGTATTCTTGGGGTCGTATGCAGTGCCATCCAGTCTCCAAACGTCACGTGTGTGGTTGGCACCAAAGATTTCGATCTTGGTCTCATCAGACCAGAGAACCTTGAACCAGTCTGTCTCAGAGTCCTCCAAGTGATCATGAGCAAACTGTAGATGAGCCTTGACATGATGCTTTGAAAGTAAAGGTACCTTACGGGCTCTTCTGGAACGGAGACCATTGCGGTGGAGTACGTTACTTATGGTATTGACTGAAACCAATGTCCCCACTGCCATGAGATCTTCCCGGAGCTCCTTCCTTGTTGTCCTTGGGTTAGCCTTGACTCTTCGGACAAGCCTGGCCTCGGCACGGGTGGAAACTTTCAAAGGCTGTCCAGGCCATGGAAGGCTAACAGTAGTTCCATAAGCCTTCCACTTCCGGATGATGCTCCCAACAGTGGAGACAGGTAGGCCCAACTCCTTGGAAAGGGTTTTGTACCCCTTGCCAGCCTTGTGACCCTCCACGATCTTGTCTCTGATGGCCTTGGAATGCTCCTTTGTCTTTCCCATGTTGACCAAGTATGAGTGCTGTTCTCAAGTTTGGGGAGGGTCTTAATTAGTCAGAAAAGGCTGGAAAAAGAGATAATTAATCCAAACATGTGAAGCTCATTGTTCTTTGTGCCTGAAATACTTCTTAATACTTTAGGGGAACCAAACAGAATTCTTGTGGTTTGAGGGGTTGGATAATAAATGACCCTCTGAATAAACTTTTCACAATTTAAAAAAAAAAATAAAAAATAACATTCTTTTTTGCTGCAGTGCATTTCACACTTCCAGGCTGATCTACAGTCCAAATGTCACAATGCCAAGTTAATTCCGAATGTGTAAGCCTGCTAAATCTGCAGGGGGTTGAATACTACTTGTAGGCACTGTATATAAGAGCCCAGGCCGCTGTGTAGAACATAAAAATCACTTTATAATACTCACCTAAGGGTAGGTGCGGTGGAGTTGGGCCATATGGGCATCTCCGTTCTCCGATGCTGCTGCCTCCGCCTCTTTCAGCCATCTTCGTCCTCCTTCTGAAGCCTGTGTGCATGACACGTCTATGTCATTCACACTCACCAGTCCCACGCAAGCGCACTACAATACTTTGATCTGCCCTGCTTAGGGCAGATCAAAGTGCGCCTACGCGAGTGTAGATGACGTAGACGCGTTGTTGAGGATAAGAATTTATGTAACCAAAAATACTTAATTCAGCCATTTCATAGACTCAAATATATAGTTTAGTTGATGTAACTGTGGCGCCCCTGACCTGGTCAGGCACCACAGAGTATTGCACCCATGCGGGAGCAATGCTTCCAGGTAATCTCCAAAGGCCAGGATGAGGTGCACACACAAACATATAGTGACCAGGCCTCCCACATCACCAGAGGGGACCCTTGAGTAGCCAGAAGGAGTTAACTTTCAATTCCCAGCTAGGGGTGTGTTCAGGGGCTGGTTGCTAGGAAGCAGGGCAGAGAGAGAGAGGAAGTGAGGGAGTCGAGAGGAAGAAGTTGAAGTGTATGGAGGGGGAGCAGAGAAGCTCCCGTGCAGACAGGTCCTGAGGAGTGCTGTAGCTGAAAGCGGAGGAGAACGGAGTACTGTGGGTCGGCCTGAAGAGCATCCAGAGAAAGAGGGGTGGCTGAGTACGGAGATCCCGGTATCCGAGCACACAAGGGGAACTAGGTCCCCAGTACAGGCAGCAGATCATCCAGAGCTGCTTAACCTACAGGTGGGGGGGGGGTACTTCATGCCCTCACCACGACTACACAGAGCTTGAGCCAAGCAGCACACCAGGCCCATAAGGGGACAGGGCCAGAAGCCATCCCACCAAGGCCACGCTGCCGGCAGACGAGCCAGAGAGAGGGGAGCAGGGTGGTAACAGCTTCCCTGGAGGGGTCCTACCACGCTTCAAGCAAAGGATCCTCCTAAAACAGAAAGAGTGCAAGGAAGGCGAGTGGACAGCTACCCTCAGAACGGCCTCCTGGAATTCCTGGTTCCACCTGGTTATCACAGTGTCGCCCGGGCATCTCACCGTGACCTCCAAACAGTGAGTAAACACGTTAAAAGACTTCTTGGACTGTGTTTCAGTCATTCTGCGACTTGTGGTACTACAAACCCACACCGGGCCCTGGGGCTTGCCTCACTCTCAGGAGGCTACTATATCCGACTGCACCCACCATCAGCCCCAGGCGTCCCCTAACCTGCAGTGGCGGTCCCCACTGACCGCAATACTGAGAGTGGCGTCACGATCAAAACTGAAGATTCCCTACCTGTGACCAGCACCAGCTACGTGGAGTCCCTGAAGGTATGCACCGATACAACACCTGTGGGGCTTCACATCTTCTGGCGTCACGAACAGGATAAGGACTAGACCTGTTCAGACAGGTGACCGTGTGCCTCAGAGGTCCGACCGCAAAAATTGAACCGCCGCCATATTGCCATCTTCAAAAGCGCGCGCTGCAGCCCGCGCGAGGGAGAAGAGCACCGCCCACGAAGAGGTGTGGCCGCCCCAGAATCCCCACAATTCAGAGAGCGTTCTGACCCAGGAAGTGGAAAGGGAGCGCGCAGATTTCTGAAGAAAAATGGACGCTGCAGGAGGTAATGCCCCTGGTCAGGGCGACGCAGCCCAAGCGATGCCAGCCCCTGTCGCGCTGGACGCCGCAGCGCCTGGTGCCGGTGCCGCGGTCGCAGCTGCGCCGGCCGAGGTCGCCCCCATAATGCCAGTGTCCTTGTTGTATGCCCCAGGGGCGCAATGGCTGCCTCAATACGCCGGTAAAATAGACACGCTGACCGGGTTTAAGAAAAAGATCAACACCCTGCTAGACATGCACGCGATGACTGGTAAACAGAGGGCCGCTGTGGTGCTGGGACAATTGACTGGAGCAGCAGAATTGGAAGCTGAGTCCTGGGCCAATGATGACCGGAGCTCTGTTGAGACCATCTTTGCCAAACTAGCAGCTGCTTTTGAACACCGCACGGAGGGAGAGCTGAGAACGGACTTTTATCACTGCCGTCAGAAGCCCCAAGATAGTATAAGAGACTATGCCCTCAGGCTGCAGGCTGCACTACGGGCTCTCAAGCTGGTGGACCCTGTCAGTGACCAGGAAGGAAACCGGATGATGAAGGAACAATTCCTGCGGGGCCTGCGCTCTCCTGAGGATGGGAAGCAGATGAAGCTGTGGTCCCTAGAACACCCCGACGTGGACTTTGCCATTCTGAAAGACCGGGCAGTGAAAGCACTCCAACCCCCTGTGGACACAGACCCTGCCAGTTCCACGGCTGCAGGAGCGGAATCCTCCACGCAGGCCCTGATGACTGCAAAAGGACTCAACGCGCCAGCAGAGACCATAAGTACGCTATCCTCCCAAGTGCAGCAGCTCACTAAGGACGTCGCACAAATCCTGAAAGCAATGCAGTTGCCCTCAGAGACCAAAGTCCCTCATCAGATCCTGCTAGCCGACAACCCAGAGGACGTCCCTTGGATGCGGAGGAGAAGGGGTCCCCCAACTCGAGGCAGGAGCAGTGATCGCTATGACTCAGCTGGACAACCCATCTGTCGTCGTTGCCAGAAGGCAGGTCACTATGCAAGGGCCTGTCCTTTAAACGAGTCAAACCTGGGGCCGAGGGCCAGTCCTCAGGATTAAGAAGGTCAGGCCCAAGTCGCTGCTGTGATCAGTACGTGGGTGGACGTCCTGTCCATCGTCCTGGACGGGATCCCTACCCCGGCGTTATTGGACACCGGCTCTCAGGTAACCACGATCCCGTATGTCCTGTATCGTAGGTTTTGGTCGGACGACGATCTCCGACCACCGGACCCCTCCCTTACCATCTATGCTGCCAACGGACAACCTATAGACCAGATCGGGGTCAAAGAGGTAACCATAAAGGTGGGAAGGCAGGAAATGAAGGGACAAGGACTGATTGTTGTGGACACTGATATTAGAGAAAGGAACCCGCAAATGATTTTAGGCACTAATGTCATAGAAAATTGCCTAGGGGAAGTGTTGTTGTTGCTTCACCAGATTGTTGAAGGTGCTGACGGCAGGTCGCAAAGAGCCTTGCAAAAGGAGATCCGAATCATTCTGAGGAAGCAACAGGTAAAACAGACTGGCGGTGAGATTGGTAGTGTACGGGTGATGGATGCTAACCCCATTGTGATACCCCCACGGAGTGAAATGATGATGTGGTGTAGAGCAGCGGTAGGTCTCAGAGGACAAGATTACCAGGCTGTACTAGAGCCCACTCATTCAGACCACTGGCCCACGATTCTGACAGCCAGGGGGGTAGTTGATGTACACAAGGGACGAGTGCCTGTACGAGTGTTGAACTGTGGGGAGGAGGAAGCCAGACTACCAAGGTACGCTACCATAGCCAAACTGTTTACATGCTCAGATGACGCCATAACACCTGTAGGTCCCCTGACACAAGCTGACTCAAAAGAGGGCGAGACCTCCCAAAAGCAGTTAGAGGACTGGTGCCAGAAACTACACGTGGGGACTGACTCTACACCCGACTACCAGAAACATGGGGTTTACAGGGTCGTGCAGGAATACGAGCAGGTCTTTAGTAAGAACCCACTAGACTTTGGTAGGATCAAAGGGGTGCAACATCACATACCCACAGGCAGTCATCCTCCCATTAAGGAAAGACATAGGCCTATTCCACCAGCCCATTACCAGCGCACAAAGGACATGCTGAAGGACATGAAGGAGGCAGGAGTCATAAGGGACAGTTGCAGCCCCTGGGCAGCTCCCCTAGTCCTGGTAAGAAAGAAGGATGGCACGATGAGGATGTGTGTGGATTACAGACGGATAAATCAGATAACACACAAGGATGCCTACCCTTTGCCAAGGATAGAGGAATCCCTCGCTGCCTTGAAAGCCTCTAACTACTTTTCTACCCTAGATCTTACTAGTGGCTACTGGCAAGTATCTGTAGCAGAAGAAGATCGGGAGAAGACGGCCTTCACCACCCCAATGGGCCTCTGTGAGTTCAATAGCATGCCATTTGGACTCTGCAATGCCCCCGGGACCTTCCAGAGGCTTATGGAATGCTGCCTAGGGCACCTCAACTTTGAAACCGTCCTGCTCTACCTGGATGATGTCATCGTGTACTCCAAGACCTATGAGGACCACCTGAAACACCTGGCTGAAGTCTTTGAAGCACTATCCCGATACGGAATGAAGCTGAAACCATCCAAGTGCCATTTACTGAAGCCAAGGGTCCAGTACCTAGGTCACGTGGTCAGTGCAGAAGGAGTAGCACCGGACCCAGAGAAGGTCACAGTCATCCAGGAATGGCCCACACCTACTACCGTCCGGGAGGTACGTCAGTTCCTTGGCTTGGTAGGCTACTACAGAAGGTTCATCAAGGGCTACACGAAAATGGCAGCGCCTTTGCAAGAGCTCCTGGTAGGCCACCCAAAGAAGAAAGGAAAGATCACCGGCCCGCCATTTCACTGGGGAGAAGCAGAAGAACACTCCTTCAGACAAATGAAAGGGGCCTTGACGGGTGAAGAGATCCTAGCCTATCCTGACTACGGTCTGCCATTTGTACTGTACACAGATGCCAGTAATGTGGGACTGGGAGCAGTGCTTTCACAGGTGCAGGGAGGCAAAGAGCGTGTGATTGCTTACGCCAGCAGGAAGCTCAGGCCTACCGAAAGAAACCCAGAGAATTATAGCTCATTCAAGCTAGAGTTCCTGGCCATGGTATGGGCTATCACAGAGCGGTTCAAGCACTACTTGGCAGCCACCAAATTCACTGTCTTCACGGACAACAACCCCCTGACCCACTTGGATACTGCTAAATTGGGTGCCATGGAGCAGCGTTGGGTAGCCCGACTGGCGAATTATGACTTTACTGTCAAGTATCGAGCTGGCCGCAAGAACGGCAACGCAGATGCTCTGTCCAGGATGCCTCACCTAGCAGACGAGGGTGAAGATGAAGATGATCTGGAAGAGATTGAGCTGCCAGCGTTCCATCGCCATGGAGCAAAACAGTGTCGGCAGTCGCGTGCCAACCGCCAAGAGGTGACCCTGAACCCACTACCTCATTACAACTGGAAGGAGACCCAGGAAAATGATCCAGCGGTAGGCTTGGTAAAGAAACTGATCAGCCAGCCTGGCGCCAGCCTTGACAAAGGAGCCCCACCTGAGGCACAGTACCTGTGGAAGGAGAGGGGTCGATTATTCATCTATCAAGACAAACTTTACAGGAGCATCATTGACCCGAGGACGCATGAGAAGGTGTGGCAAGTGATTGTACCACAGAAGGATACGAGGATGGTGCTAGAAGCCTATCACAATGGTGCAGGCCACTTTGGTTGGAAGAAACTGGAGGCCCTACTTAAAGTAAGATTCTACTGGGTGGGCATGAGATCTGCCCTAGAGAAGTGGTGTCGAAACTGCGGGCCTTGCAATCTTAGAAGAAAAGACCAGCACCGCCAGAGAGCACCACTCCAGCCCATCCAAACTAAACGGCCCCTGGAGATCGTGGCCCTGGACCATGTAAAGTTGGCACCCAGCAGACAAGGCTACAACTACGCTCTCACTATGGTTGACCACTACTCCAGATTCCTGGTGGTAGTACCAGTCAAGGACTTGACAGGTCAAACTGCAGCCAAAGCTTTCCAGACACACTTCTGTCGACCACATGGCTATCCAGATCAAGTGCTCACTGACCAAGGACCAGCCTTTGAAGCTGAAGTGTTTAAGGAGTTTTGTAACCTATACGGCTGCCAGAAGATCCGTACTACGCCTTACCATCCTCAGACCAATGGCATGTGTGAGAAGATGAACCACATCATTCTCGATCTTCTGAAGACGCTCCCATTGGAGGAACGAAGTCAGTGGCCAGAAAAACTACCCGATCTAGTGGACATGTATAACAACATCCCTGTGAGTTCCACGAACTGCACACCGGCATACCTGATGAGGGCCAGACCAGGGAGATTGCCAGTAGATCTGGAAATGGGAGTTGAGACCCCTGAAGACCATCAACAAGGTGCTGATTGGGATTCCAACCGCCAAGCCCAATACAAGAAAGTACAAGAGTGTGTGGAGCGAAGCCTGACTCAGCAGCGTGAGAAACAAGAAAAGGCCTACAATCGAAAAGCACCTGCTGTTCCTTTGATGCCAGGAGATATAGTTCTCAAGGGAAAGAGAAGGCGTCATAAACTTGACAATCACTGGGAAGAAGAACCCTATACTGTGTTACCATCAACGCTTAGCAATGAAAAGACATGCCTTATCAGCAAAGATGGAGGAAAAACAACAGCTGTCGTTTCTAGAGATCGCCTAAAGAAATGTCCTGAACAACTAAGAATCCCTGAAGAAATTCCCAACCCTTTGCCAGTTCAAGAACCAAAAGAAAGGATGATCCATACTGCGCTTGGAGATTTTCCAGCAAGTTGGCCTCAATACAATGGAGCAGTTGTTATTCCAGTCATTACATTCACTCAATCTAGAGAAGTAGGAGACCTAGAAGCACCTGTTCAGAACCTAGAAGTGCCAAATGTAGCTGAAGCAGAAAACCACGCATTGGTATCAGTACCCAGTACACCCAGAATTCACATTGAGACACATACATCGGGTGGGAGGACACAACCTCAGACAGATGACAGTATAGTACTGCGTAGATCAACCCGCAGCAACTTTGGTCAGCTCCCATTACGCTATAGAGAAAGTACAGTTTAGTTCAAAGTGACGGTATGAAAGGTAATGTTTAACCTGTTTATAGTTAAGTAACGTTTAAGCGAAATGTGCCCACAAGGACTATTGTGAGACCTCCTTAAAATGTTAGACCACTGGTTATGAACTGGCTTTAACCACAAACTTTGCATTGTAAAAAGTTGCCTCCTTGGTATCAACCCCAGAGTCTGCCTGTTGAGGGGCATGGCTCTGCACCAACAAGGGGGCACGCCTGTTTATGGGGCCTGCCCTCCAACACTCGGAAGCGGGTACGCCTGTTTATGGGGCCTACCTTACACCACTCCCCTCAGGAGAGGAAGATTGGAGGAAAGGTCTGGGGAATGTGATGGCCCAGACCTGGTCACCAAAAGGACCGGCGACCTACCTCCTGGAGGTTTTTGGGTGGGGTTCGGACATGTGGGTGGTTGGTAGTGGAATGGTACCTGGCATGTTTAAATGTAAATAATTGCCCCTGTGTGGGAAAAGTTTGTATTTACCTTTTTCTCTTGTCTTTGCAGCCCGAGGACGTGCTGATGATAACTAAGGGGGAATGTGGCGCCCCTGACCTGGTCAGGCACCACAGAGTATTGCACCCATGCGGGAGCAATGCTTCCAGGTAATCTCCAAAGGCCAGGATGAGGTGCACACACAAACATATAGTGACCAGGCCTCCCACATCACCAGAGGGGACCCTTGAGTAGCCAGAAGGAGTTAACTTTCAATTCCCAGCTAGGGGTGTGTTCAGGGGCTGGTTGCTAGGAAGCAGGGCAGAGAGAGAGAGGAAGTGAGGGAGTCGAGAGGAAGAAGTTGAAGTGTATGGAGGGGGAGCAGAGAAGCTCCCGTGCAGACAGGTCCTGAGGAGTGCTGTAGCTGAAAGCGGAGGAGAACGGAGTATTGTGGGTCGGCCTGAAGAGCATCCAGAGAAAGAGGGGTGGCTGAGTACGGAGATCCCGGTATCCGAGCACACAAGGGGAACTAGGTCCCCAGTACAGGCAGCAGATCATCCAGAGCTGCTTAACCTACAGGTGGGGGGGGGGGTACTTCATGCCCTCACCACGACTACACAGAGCTTGAGCCAAGCAGCACACCAGGCCCATAAGGGGACAGGGCCAGAAGCCATCCCACCAAGGCCACGCTGCCGGCAGACGAGCCAGAGAGAGGGGAGCAGGGTGGTAACAGCTTCCCTGGAGGGGTCCTACCACGCTTCAAGCAAAGGATCCTCCTAAAACAGAAAGAGTGCAAGGAAGGCGAGTGGACAGCTACCCTCAGAACGGCCTCCTGGAATTCCTGGTTCCACCTGGTTATCACAGTGTCGCCCGGGCATCTCACCGTGACCTCCAAACAGTGAGTAAACACGTTAAAAGACTTCTTGGACTGTGTTTGAGTCATTCTGCGACTTGTGGTACTACAAACCCACACCGGGCCCTGGGGCTTGCCTCACTCTCAGGAGGCTACTATATCCGACTGCACCCACCATCAGCCCCAGGCGTCCCCTAACCTGCAGTGGCGGTCCCCACTGACCGCAATACTGAGAGTGGCGTCACGATCAAAACTGAAGATTCCCTACCTGTGACCAGCACCAGCTACGTGGAGTCCCTGAAGGTATGCACCGATACAACACCTGTGGGGCTTCACATAACCTAACACACATATTTATGAATGTTTTTGCTTCTTACTAACACGCACACATATATATATATATACAGCGCCCTGGACAAGCCAGGTCGTCACAGGTACTGCAACAACACACCCCACACCCCGGTTAGGCACATCAGCCGCACACACAAAATCCTTGTTGCCTCCCTCCAGGGGCTGATGTCCACACCAGGTGGGGTGGAGCCAGGCGGTTGGCTCCTCCCACCAAGGAGTTCACAGTCCTGGAGGTGGGAAAAGAGTTCAGTTCAGGGAAGTGGAGTGGAGTTGAGTGAAGTGTAGTGGAGGAGCTGACTGACCGTGTCCGGGTACGTGGCCCGGGCACCTACGAGCAAGGTTGGCAGACAGTTGTGACTGTCTGCAGGCGAGGCCGATTGACGCACAACCGTAAGGACCGGGGACGGGCGGTGGCCCGCCGGTACCGGACCGGGGAGCAAAGAGAGGCCAGCACCATTCGGCAGGGCCTACGGACCCCGACCAGGCTTGGAGTTGCCGTTAAACTGGTCAAATCCGTCAGCGACGGGAACCTCCGGGGTTTCCCAGCAGCAAAGACCCGACTAAAGGCAACCGCTCAACCGTGAGGGGAAATACAGCTACCGCCACAGCTAGAGTTCCCAGGACCAGCGCCTGCGGGCAAAAGGGGCTCCTCCGGCAAATATACCGCTGGGGAGCGGGTTACCGGTGGGAAGCCATCGGGGCCGAGAACACAACACCGGTGCAGGGAGAGACAGTTACCGACAACCTACTGGGAGTGACCGTCGCGGCCGTCTGTGGGACTCGTCCATCCAGCCGTTTGTTTTACCAGAGACTCCGTGTACGTTACTGGCTGAGTAAGTACAAACATGCCGTCCGTCACAGCGCTGCCCCCGCGACCCTGCACCTGGCCAAGCCGCGCAATCCACCTTACAGTCAACAACTCCGGGCCCCGGGACTACCAAAATCCCCCTACCCATGGAGGGGAGAGAAACATCCCAGCTGCTCCCTGTCATCGCTCCCGGGATCCCCGTACAGAGCACCGGTGGTGCCCCAACCTCACCACACACCGTGGGTGGCGTCACAAACCGACTTCCCAAACCCCAACAGACCACCCCTTTCACTCACGGGCGAGTAGCGCCGCTCGAGGTCCCGGGCTCCGGCCCACCGCTCGAGCCACCAAGCAGCAGCAGCAGCCGGACCCGAGCCGCAAGCGCGGTCGAGCAGCGCACCCCCCCGTCCGCGACATAGATATATATATATATATATATATATATATATATATATATATTGTATATTAAGTGATTTTCCTTAATACAATATACCAGCACCTGTAACTTTAAAGATGGCTGCTGCATCCTGGACAACTCCCAAAGAAGTTAAGGAACAAAGCAATTCCTAAAGTTTGGAACAACCAATCCAGCAGAGACTATGCAAATTCCTATACATCCTGAGTCCAGCCTGTGATACTTGATTGGACTGTATTTTGTCTACACCCTTCACTTCTCTAAAGCTATAAAAAGTTTCAAACAGTAAAGAGAATCAGAATCTCACTGGCGTCAGTCATGGAGAGAAGGTTCATAATAACCGATTTAAGTCGGTTATTTCTTTCTGATGTGCACACATGACATTATAATCTGAACACGGCAGTCAGACCTTATGAGACCCCTTGTAGTCTCACCTCAACAGCGTCATGCACCCTGGCTACAGAAGGACGACAACGATGGCCGAAAAAGGCGGCACCGGACAACAGAGACACCCATCTGACTAGAACCTATTGCAGTGCGACCGTTAGGCGAGTATTATAAAGTCTTTTTTTATGTTCTACACAGCGGCCTGGGCTCTTATACAGTGTGTCCACCCATATCCTGTCCACCGCCATTAACTTGAGAACGGTGCTAGCTATAGGCAGAGAAGTGGTGTCTAGGTATAGTAAAGTAGCCATGCACTACGCAATGAAACCACCAATAGTGAAACTTGGTGGAAAACAACGGAGATAGCATTTTTATCTCGAAAACGGAACAAGACAGAGAAAATAAGTGAAATACAAAGTTGTAGGGCATCATCAATTTAATACGAATCGACACCTTGCATACAGAAATGCTATCATTAGAACGTGTAAAACTCACAAGGCTGCGGACGTGAAGCGATACCTCATGGAGACCTTCCTACAAGTCATTGGGTATGGTGGCTGCGTGGAGTGGCCTCCGCTCACCTGACCTGACCCCATTGGACTTCTTTCTGTGAGGTCACATCAAACAGCAGGTGTATGCGACCCCTCCACCAATATTGCAGGACCTACGACGACGTATTACAGATGCTTGTGCAAACGTGTCACCGACCATATTGCACAACGTGCAGCAAGATACAGTATGCTCTCCAGAGTCCAGATGCGCATTGCAGCTGACGGTGGCCAATTTGAGCATAAAAGTTAAATGAGCGCCATATGCGTGACCAACATTCAATGTTTTTGGGGGGGTCATGGGTTTCATATCATATTATTTCTGTATGCAAGGTGTTGATTCGTATTGAATTGATGATTCCCTACAATTTTTTTTAATTCCCTTTTTTTCTCTATCTTGTTCTGTTTTCGAGGTAAAAATGCTAACTCTGTTGTTTTCCACCAGGTGGCGCTATAGGTGGTTTCATTGCGTAGCGCATGGCTACTTTACTATACCTGGACACCACTTCTATGGTTATAGCTGCCGCTGCTCTCAAGTTAATGGCGGTGGACAGGATATTGGTGAACACACTGTATAAGAGCACACTGGTGGTGGCCGCAGTTTACATGCCGAAAAAACGGTGACAGGTTCCCTTTAACACTAGCCCATAAAGTTGTATTGCCTCCATGGTACAAGTTCACAAATGCAGACAGGACTCCTCTTTCATGTAACGTCCCGGGACATAAGAGATGACTATCTCTCCCACAGCTATCGCCCCTCATCACGTTACATTTCTGCCCATCTTTTCAAACAAGCGAAAGAGCATAGTGGACTATGTTCCTGTGCACCTCCTAAAAGTTGGGCATCTCGGCAGACAGTCTATTTTGTCCCCCATTTGTCTTAAGCAGGCTTTACACGCTACGAGTTTGCTACAGCGATCTCGTTGAGGTCATGGATTTTGTGACGCACATCCGGCCGCTGTAGCGATCTCATGTGTGACTCCTAGGAGTGATTTTGGATCGTTGCAAAAACATCCAAAATCGCTCCTCGTTGACATGGCGGTCCTCTCCCAAATATCACTGCTGTCGCTTGGGCGAAGTTGATCCTCGTCCCTGCGGCAGCATACATCGCTACGTGTGACGCCGCAGGAACGAGGAACCTCTCCTTACCTGCCACACGCCAGCAATGAGGAAGGAAGAAGGTGGGCGGGATGTTCGTCCCGCTCATCTCCGCCCCTCCGCTTTGATTGGGCGGCCGCTTAGTGACGTTGCTGTGACGCCGCACGGACCGCCCCCTTAGAAAGGAGGCGGTTTGCCGGCCACAGCGACGTCGCCGAGCAGGTAAGTACGTGTGACGCTGCCGTAGCGATAATGTTCGCTACGGCAGCGATATTCACATATCGGCGTAACGATAGGGGCGGGTGCTATCACGCTCACCATCGCTAGCATCGGCTAGCGATGTCGCAGCATGTAAAGCCACCCTTAAGGTGGCTTTACACACTGCAACATTGCAAACGACATCGCTGTAACGTCACCGGTTTTGTGACGCAATAGCGACCTCCCCAGCGACATTGCAGTGTGTGAAACACATCAGCGACCTGGCCCCTGCTGTGAAGTTGCTGATCGCTACAAATCGTTCAGGACCATTGTTTGGTCCTTTGTTTCCCGCTGTGCAGCATGATTGCTAGAAAGTCTGTGTGTAAAGGGGTCTTAAATGTGCAGGCAGCAGGAGCCGGCTTCTGCGGACACTGGTAACCACGGTACACATCGGGTAACCAAGAAGCCCTGTGCTTGGTTACCCGATATTTACCTTCGTTACCAGCCTCCGCCGCTCTCACTGTCAGTGCCGGCTCCTGCTCCTTGCACGTGTAGCTACAGCACACATCGGGTAATTAACCCCATGTGTGCTGTAACTAGGAGACCAGGGAGCCAGCGCTAAGCAGTGTGCGCTGCTCCCTGCTCTCTGCACGTGTAGCTGCGTGCGCTGGTAACTAAGGTAAATATCGGGTTGGTTACTCGATATTTACCTTAGTTACCAAGCGCAGCATTGCTTCAGTGCGTCGCTGCTGGCTGGGGGCTGGTCACTGGTTGCTGGTGACAGCTCACCAGCAACCCGTGTAGTGATGCTCCAGCGATCCCTGCCAGGTCAGGTTGCTGGTGGGATCGCTGGAGCGTCTGACTGTGTGACCTCTCACCAGCAACCTCCTAGCAACTTACCAGCGATCCCTATCAGGTTGTATCGTTGTTGGGATCGCTGGTAAAGTTGTTTAGTGTAAAGGGGCCTTTACTGTGATGAATGGCTGTGTTGCGGGCACCATCTGAGTCCCATTTTTAAGGATTTCAGACAGAAGCCGCAGATTGAAGCCATGAAAGTCTTACTGAACACAGTGTGAAGCCTCAGTAAGATGCCAGAACCTGAATTCAATATACCCAATGTGTTTACATAGAGTGAGTGACAGCAATATAAATACAGGGAGAGAAATCTGCATGTTGTTGGAGAACAGAAACCACTCACCCTTTACAAAGCCATTATGGCATGCAACAGAAATTTCATTGGGGAGGGGAGGTCATGGTTATACTCTCCAGAGCTGGCACGAAACCGTTCCCTCATCTCGGAATAAAGATCCAGAGATTTTGTTGTCACACTACTCGGGATGAAAAGTGGCACAGATGACAACCATGTCTAATTCGGACACAGTGAGTCATAAGGTCACCTTGAAAATGTCTAATCCTGCCGCTTACATTGAGGCTCGAGAACAAAAATAATTCCCTCAATAAATTAGTTATTCTGGGTCATTTACTTTGTTGTTGTTTTTTTTTAAACTTCCATGGATGTAATTGGCACTAATAAGAATTTTTACAATTGGTTTTCATTGAAAATTGTGCACAATTATCTTTTTATAACCTCTATATTGTTGGCTACAAAATGAGTTAACTGAGAATCCATCAGTAAACCCGCTATGAGGGAGTTTGTAACTCTTATGTCTTTTCGTAAGCTCCTCTCGGCTGATTTATGACCACATCAAAGTTGATTGTGCAGGGAAACAGACTGTAAAAGCCAAATTATGATTTATTTATTTTTTTATGAAATCTTCTTGCAAAAATTATTTTTGGTCGTAATTACATGCTTTTAAGTCAAACATAAGGTTAATTGATATGGAGCACCCAAAGGTATCGTCACTGTAATTTTACAGTACTTTAGTAATAGCAGCCTCCTATGAATCCTTAGAATAAAGCAACTATTGATCTGTTTCTTAAAGGGAATTGGTCACCAGTTTTGCAGCTTAATCTGAGAGCAACATAACGTAGGGGCAGAGATCCTCATTCCAGCGATATGTCACTTACTGGGCTGCTTAGTGTAGTTTTGATAAAATCACAGCAGTAGATTATCATTACAGGACTATTTGGCGTGCTGCAGGTAGTCCAGCATATTCATGAGCTCTGTATATCTGCTAGATCTGCAGCAGAGAAAACACTGATTTTATCAAAATGACAGCAAACAGCCCAGTAAGTGACACATCGCTGGAATCAGGGTCTCTGGATTTATATTATGCTGCTCTCAGATGGGGAGCAAAAACCTACTGACAGATTCCCTTTAAATGGAAGGGTTTAGCCCACCAACCCAACTGCGTTCACATTTGCATGTCACAATTCCCTTCCTAACCAGCTCTGTTTAACATCATTCTCTAAAATCAACGTGTAAAAAAAGGATTTGTTACCTCAGTGTTTCGCATGCAAATTAGGACCTAGACTAGTTGAAGGGACACTGTTTCCTCAGAGTAGTCAGCCCTCTTTCCATGTTATCATGCCCCTGTGAGCGTGAGGACATGATTTCCACCAGCTGGCGTCATCACAACTGTTGGAAATCTTGCGCATGTCTCATTTCAGCAGCGTCAGTGCGCCTCAGAAGACGAATATGTGTGTCCTGGATTCAAAGTGGCGCACTGCGCAAGCTTAGAAGCTGTTCTTACAATCATGTGCAGTACCCCTCTCTTAAGCTGGGACACAAACCGCTAGTTTGAGAGTCGCGCATGCGCAAGATTTTCAAGAGCGGTGAAGAAGTGGAAATCGTCAATTATTATGCCCACAGGGACATGATAACATGAAAAGAGGGCCGACTAGTCGGCACACACAACGCCTCTTCGACTAGTCAAGGCCCTATCTTGCATACGAAAAACAGAGGTAATAAATGCTTTTTTAATATATTGATTTTTAGACAATGATATTATACAGGGCGGTTACTCAGGAAATTTTGGCATACACATGTGAACGCTGCTGGGTTGGAGAGCAGAGGAGACCTGGCAGGTTCCCTTTAAAAATGTATTCCTAAGGCCGGTTTTACACATCCGGCTTTTCGCCGGTTTGCCGGATCCGGCGCTCACCCGTACAGACAATACAGTACAGTGACAGCGCTGTAATTTCCAGGTCACATGCGCCGGTCACATGACAGCATGTGACCGGCGCTTGTTGCGCTGTCACTGTACTGTAGTCACTGTATCCGGATCCGGCAAACCGGCGAAAAGCCGGATGTGTGAAACCGGCCTAAGAGAAGGAGAAGGCATTTTACTACAGGATATGGACTGGCAGGAGCCGAGACTCAAGTATAGCCAACAAAGCAATATTTTATATTTATTGGTTCCTAAATTGGAAATAAGAGTATAAGTTAAAGGGAATCTGTCATCAGGTTTTTCCACCTAATCTGAGAGCAGCATAATGTAGGCGCAGAGATCCTGATTCCAGTGATGTGTCGCTTACTGGGTTGCTAAGTGTAGTTTTAAAGAAATCACTGTTTAATCAGCAGTAGTCAGGTAGTCCACCATAATCATGAGCTCTGTATAACAGCTAGATCTGCAGTAGAGAAAACATTGATTTTATCAAGATGACAGCAAACAGCTCTGTAAGTGACACATCGCTGGAATCAGGGTCTCTGTCTCTATATTATGCTGATCTCAGATGGGGGAGCAAAAACCTGGTGACAGATTCCCTTTAAACATTAAGGAATAACGTTTGGAACTCCATTCTATGTCTGAACTGGGTGCAAAAAACCTAAAAAACATCACTATGGGGAGATAAGGTATGCACACCAGTGACTATGGAAGGGGAATACATGTAATAGCAGAAACTGCTGTGTGAATACTGACATGAAAAATCCAATAGCTATATGTAAGAGTGAAAATGTGAAAAATGGAATCTGCATTACTGCCATGAATATATGAATAAAGAGAAATTTAGCTACTGAATTGATCAATGCAATAGAGCCCCAACACTACGCCAAAGTATTTCTCTACGTTGGGGTCCCTAGCTTGTGTGTGTCCTCTCATGCAGTTAAAAAACTTACCGTGTATGGGACGCTGAGACCCAGGCTATATATACGATGTGGATTGGCAATAGGTGTGTATGGGGAGGGTTCACAAACGAAAAACTACTAACATTAAGGAATAACGTTTGGAACTGCATGAGAGGACACACACAAGCTAGGGACCCCAACGTAGAGAAATACTTTGGCGTAGTGTTGGGGCTCTATTGCATTGATCAATTCAGTAGCTAAATTTCTCTTTATTCATATATTCATGGCAGTAATGCAGGTTCCATTTTTCACATTTCATTCTAACGTATAGCTATTGAATTTTTCATGTCAGTATTCACACAGAAGTTTCTCCTATTCCATGTATTCCCCTTACATAGTCACTGGTGTGCATACCTTATCTCCCCATAGTGATGTTTTTTAGGTTTTTTGCACCCAGTTCAGACATAGAATGGAGTTCCAAACGTTATTCGTTATTGTTAGTAGTTTTTCGTTTGTGAACCCTCCCCATACACACCTATTGCCAATCCACATCGTATATATAGCCTGGGTCTCAGCGTCCCATACACGGTAAGTTTTTTAACTGCATGAGAGGACACACACAAGCTAGGGACCCCAACGTAGAGAAATACTTTGGCGTAGTGTTGGGGCTCTATTGCATTGATCAATTCAGTAGCTAAATTTCTCTTTATTCATATATTCATGGCAGTAATGCAGGTTCCATTTTTCACATTTCATTCTTACAAATAGCTATTGAATTTTTCATGTCAGTATTCACACAGCAGTTTCTGCTATTCCATGTATTCCCCTTCCATAGTCACTGGTGTGCATACCTTATCTCCCCATAGATTCCCTTTAAAGACTCAAGTAATACTGCTAGTGTTACTCACATCGTACCCTCACAGTAACAAATACTAGGATGCTGTGCACCAAAACAAAGACCTTAAAAATCCAAGGAAAGACCTAAAAGCTGTGAATCCAACCTATAGTGACTATATATTCAAGAAAAAAAATCATTATTTTTCTCTATTTCACCTAGAAAATGCTCAAACACAATAGGACCCAATCAATATGCAACACTGCCTACGAGAGGCACCGAGATCAGACAGAGCCCATAGAAGGGTACGACCCATGTGGGATCTGGATGACTCTTGGGTTACAATAATTATAACATTGCGGTATTTCCCAGATTGGGGGTGTGAGGTAAAGCCTGGGATATGAAGAGGAATTATGACGAGAAGTCATAATTGCTCTCATCACTCCCTGGCAGTGCCCCCCTCCCTTCTTATTCTCAATGTGCAGCATCTGGAAGGTGTCACATTCCACTTACACATCCATGGCCATGTCCTGTGATATGGAAATGAGATGATGTGAGGACAATGGATCCAGGATGACTCCCTGCCGTCACCCTGTAGCTGGAGCTGCTATCTCATTAGCAAGGCTATGGAAGTAGCCAGACAGAACGACTCCAGTAAAAAATGGTTCATATCTCGCAAGCCATATTTCCGATAAATATGGCAACCATAGAAATGGTGTCTCCGCATGTGGACGATGCTGGCACACCCTTTTTATGGAAGTAGGACATTGGGAAACACACCAAACGTGATATCAGCCATATGGGAACTCGTAGACAGGTCATGAGTCCCCTCGTTCTGTAGCTAAATTCATAACTGTCACAATGAGAGCGTTGACGTCCGTCTACGACGCTCCCAGGCACAGTTATGGCCAAAATCCCCTTTGCTGGATAATTCTGATCCATGCAGGGGGAGTGGCAGTGCTTCCCCGTGAGGTCACTAAGGTAGGAGGAGACCTGGATTTGCCCAGGTTGATAACCCTGCTTCGGCCATTTTCCAAGGTTCTTCTCGCTGGGGGCACGTGCAGGAAACATCTGTGGGAGTTCCTAGAAACCTGGTCTACAGCGCCCCCCTGTGGCCAGACGCACAAGGTAACTGATTGAATTTGCATACCTGTTTGTAAACCATGCTTTATCTGTAACTGTACTCTGACATATGTATATTCTGTAGATTCCCTATTGTATATATTGTAGTTTCTAGTGTGCTTTAAGCTGATTAAATTATATAATTAATCTTGGGCTGTTCTGTTATCTCGATCTCGAATCCCGCGTCTGTGTGTTCGGCTAATAGTTACCGTGAAGCGGTTGGTGGCAGCGAGTTGTGCCAAGGATTATTGTGGGGAGGCCAGTGAGATTCGGGAAGATATTATATATTCCGCCCGCGGAGGTCGGGGGAATATATACCCTACTCTCACCGGGGGACCCTTCAATAATCGGCATAAGTAGTATAGCGGCCTCCTTGCTTATTGTCGGGCAATTCCATAATTGGCCTGACTATAAGAGGGGCGCTAGAGAACGCGTCACGTGCTCTGTCTGTCGGTCGGGAGGTATAAAGGAGGGTTGACTCCTGCTTGTTACCCCCCGATCGTGACGTACTGGTAGCCAGCGCGGGGGATTTCGGAGTGACCCCCCCGGTGGTTTGTGACATATTGGTGGCAAGCGGTGGGATCGAGATAATAGTGTGTGTGAGTGTGAGACCCATACTCCCAGACACTAAAGACTGCCTGCAGCAGCTGTGGCTGCTGGGGTCTTCAGACTAGCTCAACACTAGAGTGTCAGAGTGCAGATACTGTAAGGTGTGTGGAGGCATCAGGTGTCAGTTCTGTGTCAGTGACCAAAAGTCTGCAAGAATGGCTGAGAGCACCAGGAGCAAAGCCAAAGGAATGGCCGATGCTAAGGCCAGAGACGATGAGGAGGTTGTCCACGAGTCCTCCAGGAGCTCGACGCCAGAGAACAGCTCTGCAGAGGACATCGCACAACCTGGGACTGCTGGACAAGATGAGGAGGAGCTCGCCCAAGGTTCCTCAACGAGCCAGATGCCGGCCCTCCGCTCTGCAATGGACAGTGAAGCACCAGGCTCCGCAGCGGGCCGCAGATCACCACGTGCCATTCCACCGAGCCTGGGAGGCTCGGATAGCCTTCTTCAAATGGCTATGGCCCTTCTCCAGGCTGGAGACCGGGATACCTACGAGATACTCATGGCAGAGCGCAGGGCAGAGCGGCAGGCAGCGCGTGAAGAGCGCCAGGCAGAGCGTGACTACCAGCTGCAGCTAGCTCAGCTCCGGCCCTCATCAGCCACACGTGACCTTCAAGACACCAAACTTCCAAAGGTCCGTGTTGAGGACTTCCCAGTGCTGGAGAAGGATGGAGACTTGGACTCTTTCTTGACTGCTTTTGAGCGGACTTGCTTGCAGCACCATCTGAACAAGGACCAGTGGGCCAAATACCTGACCCCCCGTTTAAGGGGTAAGGCCCTGGATATCCTTGGGGACTTGCCTGCTGAGGCGGATCAGGGCTACGACACCATCAAGCGGGCCCTGATCCAACAGTACAACCTCACCCCGGAGTCCTACCGCAAGAAGTTCCGGACGCTGCAGAAGGGACCAAAGGACTCCTGGGCTGACCACCGGCGGGCACTTGCCCGAGCTGCCGACCACTGGACCCAAGGCCTGCAGCTTTCCACCGGACCGGAGATCCTGGACTTGTTCATCACGGAGCAACTCTTGTGGAACTGCCCTGAGGATCTCCGCCAGTTCATCCGAGACCAGAAGCCAAAGGGATCCACGGCTACAGCTGCCCTGGCAGATGACTACACCAACAATCGGGCTCCTGAAGCCAGGAGAGCAGCCACCAGCAGCACCTGGAGAGGGGGTAAGATGAACTCTGCGACTGCCCCACCTGCCCCTAGACTGCAGGGGGTGTCCCCCTCAACTCCCCTCTCCAGGCCCGTGGCAGAACCAAGACGGTGCCACCAGTGCAACCTACCTGGACACTTCAAGGCCATGTGCCCTCAGCGTCCCAAGGCCCCGGCTCCGTCCCCGTCCCAAGGGCCGCCCAAGGTGTATTGTGTGGGTGGGGGTGGTGGTAGGTCCCTGGACAGCTTCCAACCTGTCACCGTCGGCCAGTCTGTGACCATAGGACTGCGAGACAGCGCCTCGGAGGTGACTCTGGTGCGGCCTGAGATGGTGTCCCCCCAAGACTTGATCCCTGGAAAAACCCTCGCTGTCTCCGGGATTGGAGGCATTGACCCGGCGCTGCCTGTTGCTGACATTTATGTGGACTGGGGCGCAGGGCGAGGGGTGAGGGAGGTGGGGGTAACTGATCGGATCCCTGCAAACGTGCTACTTGGGACAGATTTGGGGCAAATAACCTCCCAGTTTGGCCCCGCCCCAAAGGCTGAACCTTCAGCCAGTACTGACATGACTCCTGACAATGTTAATGTGTTATCTATGAATGATGTAAGGGAGGAGGGAGTGAACTCCGATATTTCTGCTTGCACAGACACCATAGACACACACGCAGCTGCAGCTGTGACAGGAGGGGAGGGGGTCAGAGACAGGTGTGACAATGCCTCTACAAGTAACCAGCCTGTGAGCTGGGATCTGTTGCCCTCTGCAGGGATAAGCAGAGAGCAGGGTGCTGCAGGGGGAGGACCAGTGTGTGGGGTGGGGGCTACCACAGCAAATGTGGGGTCCCCAGAGATTTCACAGCGGGGTTCTGTTGCTGCAGAGGGGGAACAGGCAGGTGAGATTGGGGCCGGTCCAGGAGCGGAAGTGCTCCCAGGTAAGATCTCGGTGCAGGGTTCCCCCACAACCGGGGTGTCAGGAAGCCAGGTAGGTCTGCCTGAACCGGCGACTTGGTCAGGAACGGAGGAGGAGCAGGCACGACCCACGGTCGCAGCGGCTGTGGCCGCTGTCACCCGCAGTGGGAGTGCTGGAAGCCAAGGGGCCTCCCGGAGGTCCGATAGCTCTTCCCCTTCTGACCAAGTGGCAGCCGAGTCAGGTGGAGGCCAGGACACAGGTCCCGGGGTACTGACTGAAGATGTGACAGTCTCGTCGATTCTGGCCACATCTAGTCAGGAGTTTCAGGCAGCGTTAGAAGCTGACGACAGCCTGAAAGCTCTAAAGGAGCAGGCGGCACAGCCTCCCTCGGACTCGGACCCGGAGCGAGTGGTCTGGGACCAAGGACGGCTGTACCGGGCCACGGTCCAGCAGGGTTCACCGGAGGCGTGGCCCAGGGACCGACAGTTGGTGGTACCCTATCCGTTCCGGACGGAGTTGTTGCGGATCGCACATGAGATTCCGATGGCCGGACACCTAGGGATCGCTAAGACCAAGGCCAGGTTAAACCAGCATTTCTACTGGCCAAAAATGGGGGCTGATGTGGCTGCCTACTGCCGTTCGTGTGAAACCTGTCAGAGAGTGGGGAAGGCGGGGCCACGCCCCAAAGCCCCACTGGTATCTCTGCCCATCATCGATGAGCCTTTCAGGAGGGTGGCTGTGGATCTGGTCGGCCCGCTGGCCATCCCCAGCAGCTCCGGGAAACGCTTCATACTGACGGTAGTGGACTATGCCACCCGGTACCCAGAAGCAGTGGCCTTGTCGTCCATTCGGGCTGACAAGGTGGCCACCGCATTGCTGGAGATTTTCTCCCGAGTGGGTTTTCCCCAGGAAATGCTCACTGACCGGGGGACCCAATTCATGTCCCAGCTGATGGAGGCCCTCTGTAAGCAAGTCCAGGTGCGACATCTGGTGGCCAGCCCGTACCATCCACAGACTAATGGCCTGTGCGAGCGGTTCAATGGCACCTTAAAGCAGATGCTTAAGATGTTGGTCGACTCCCATGGGCGTGACTGGGAGCGGTATCTCCCACACCTGTTATTTGCTTACCGGGAGGTTCCACAGGCCTCAACAGGATTCTCACCGTTTGAGCTCCTGTACGGGCGACGTGTGCGGGGCCCCCTGGCTCTGGTGAAAGAGGCTTGGGAAGGGGATTTGGCCACCCCTGGAGTGTCGGTTATCGAGTATGTCATGCGCTTCCGGGACAAAATGCAGGCCTTGACGCAACTGGTACACGACAATATGGCTCAAGCCCAGGCCGATCAGAAGCGTTGGTACGACCAGAACGCTTGTGAGAGGACCTACCAAGTGGGTCAAGAGGTGTGGGTACTGGTCCCCGTACCACAGGACAAGCTTCAGGCAGCCTGGGAAGGCCCATACCTCGTGTACCAGCAGCTCAACCCTGTAACGTACCTGGTCACCCTGGACCCTGCCCGTGGAAGGTGGAAGCCCTTCCATGTGAACATGATGAAGGCACATCATGAGCGGGAGGCATGTGCGCTCCCCGTGTGCAACCTGCCCGAGGAGGGAGAAGCGGAAACCCTCTTGGATATGCTAGCCCAGGTTAGGGCAGGCGGATCCATTGAGGATGTGGAGGTTGGCCACCAGCTCTTGGAGGACCAACGGTCCCAGCTGTGGGCCACCCTCCTCCCCTTCCGGGGGTTGTTTACCAACCAGCCCGGAAGGACTGACTTGGCTGTCCATCACGTGGACACT